>NW_028278476.1:0-95561 GCF_059751315.1 Micrasema longulum
TTCACGCCCTCTGTGTTGGGGCGTGCAGCGGGAAGACACGTGCGGCGCCGTCAGCCCCGGCGCCCCCGCACTGGCCACTGCACAACCACACGCTATAGGCACACATGCGTAAACAGATCAATCGTTCATCTGTTTCTGGGGCAAAGATATGAAGAGAACACATCCAAATATTGAAACCCATTTTGCTACCAGCTTGAACTGCTACGAGTCTTATAAAAGAACTCGTCTGTGTCAGTTCAATACTACAGATGAAACATTTGTCAAAGCAGTTTTTAATATACTCAAAAATTCAAAATTCAATGGAACTACAATAATAATACCTAAATTGCGGGAAAATTCAAATTGTGGGGACATAGTTTTGGGGTTTCACTGTAAATAATAAATGTTTCAAAAGCATTTTTTATTTTCGTTTTTACTACAGTCGAATTTGGTCCTAACGATCACGGAAATAGCGAGATCTCGGATATCATGAAGAAACATTAGTTGACATTTTAGTTTGCAATTTTCTCCATACATTTATTCACTTTTATAACGAGCTTCTTCTCGGACATACTGAACAAAAATATTGTCAACAGCTGAGCGAAAACTCTTCAATTGTTTAAGAACATCATTTTCGAAATAAGAACCTAAGTAATAAAATCCAAATGGGGGACTAACTTATTACCGATGCCGCTGGGCGTTGGGATCGGTTTACGTTTATGATACTATGTAAATGTCCAAGTACCTAATTGGTGTTTTCGCCGAAAGGATTGACAAAGTATCACACATTTGGTTGAAATTGCGTGTAAAAAATCCAAGCTTTGTGAACTTAGTAAGCAAATGCAGTCAGTCCCGTCTTGCTCATTTGACTGTATTATGAATTATCCAACCTAAAAAATAAGCTAAGTGTTTTCGGATTTTTAAATTTTCGGATTTGTGAAGATTTTGAGATAATTTATTCAGTTAAAATCTTTTACAGTTGTTATCAAAATAAAACCAAGTGTCTTCACAGCTTTATTGGTGATCATATCGATACGAGGGTTAAAATAATATTTATCATCAATGTGATGATACTCACGAGTAAGGTCAGTCGGAGGCTCTGAATTTTCAGAACTAACGGATCCCTCTTCACTGGACAAGCTACCGGCCTCGGAAGATGTATCTCCCTCCAATTCAATAACGCCACCCTGAAAATGTTTAGAAAAGTTTGACATTGTCTATACAAAGTGGCATTCAAATCATATGGTTGTTTGAATCCCCTAAAATGGTAAATGTATTGAATCGGGTTGTGGTCCCGTGGCTAGTGTTGCGGACTCACGGGCCAGAGGCCCGAGGTTCAAACCCTACTCGACCCCAACTTCATTTTCATTTTTTAATAGTGAGTTATTTACAACTTGTTGAAAATGGCAACCAATATTGAAATATTTAGGTAAATTATAAGAACGCTAATATTTAATGAAGTGATAGGTAATAAAGAACTCACACGAGAGGTAGTATCATACATGGTCAATATAGTGCGGGCAATTGGTGAAATAAACCAAAGTAGAGAACAAAATGCCGAACACTCCTCTAGTGGAACGGCAGGCCCGTTGACTGCTGCCAACAGGCCGGCTTCTCCTGAAGAGTTTTGAGTGGTTTCCTCTCCACATAAGCAAATGTTGACAAGTTCCTGATTGGCCCACAATAGTATATCCCTCCTGTTCCCAACAGTTTAGGTAAATTTAAAGAAATTTAATTGCAGAAAAATCCACTTTTGAAGTATAAACCTTGTTTATTATAAGCAAGGTAAATAATAAAGCAACTCCTTTATAAAAAAATATTTAATGATATTTTTAAATATTTGAAAATTGTGTTTATTTTATATTTACAATTTTTAAAAACCCGTTAGGGTTACGTTAGAAATTTTATATTGTCTAGTCATTTTATGTCTCGTCTAGTCTCGTTAGTTCAGTCATCATGTGCTTTTTCAGATTGATTTTAAATTTGTCTCCAGTAAAAGTTTTCAAGTAGTAAGGTAAGTCGTTGTAGTGTTTAAGTCCATTATGTAGTATTTTTGACTGTCCTATGTTTGTCTTTGCTTTTTCAATATGATAGTGTTGTTGTTGTCTGGTGTTATATTTGTGTATGTCAGCATTTTTGGCTAATATTATGTCGTCGTCTTGTATGTTTCCCAGTGTTATTTTGTGCACAATTTTTAAGGTCTCAATTTTAGTCAAGTAGTTTATGTCAAAGTGGTGTGTTTTTTTGTACAGTTCAGTCGTAGAGGTCAGGTAGGGTAGGTTGTATGTTAGTTTAAGAATTTTATTTTGTTGTCTTTGTATTCTTGTTATGTCTGTCTTGTTACCAGTTCCCCAGAAGGCGATCATGTAACTCAATTTACTTTTGAAATGGGAAAAAGTTATTAACTTTAAAAAAATGGGCTTAGACTCGAAGATGATAGTAAAATCCTTAAATTTTTAAACCTTTTAGACATGAACTAATTCCGTAAATATGAAAAACATGCTTTATTCTGTGTGTACCAAGGGAATTGATTGAATTTTTTTGGTATTTTTAATGTTTTTTTATCTTTTATACTTAAGAAATTATTTGACATGATTTTTTATAAAGAATGGGTCTCAAACTGATAATAAACAGACAAAAGTTGTTTAATTTTACTGAAATATGTTTAATTATATAAGGCCTTAAGGGAATTAAGTTATATAAGGCCTATTTTTAAATCAGGCGATAAATCTAATGTTAGCAATTATAGGCCTATCTCAACATTATCTTGTATCCCTAAAATGTTTGAAGCTATAATTGCTAGCAAAATCACGCCCATGTTTAAGAATATACTGATCGATGAACAGCATGGATTTAGATCTGCCAGATCAACCACCTCTAACCTGGTAGATTATACCCAGGTTATTGTCAAAGCACTTGAAAATGGTCAGCAGATTGATGTTCTTTATACAGATTTTTCCAAGGCATTTGACAAAGTAGATCATAAAATTCTCATGTATAAATTACATGCCTTGGGAATAAGAGATCCATTACTATCATTTATTAAATCGTATCTAACTAGTAGGACACAAAATGTTCGGATAAATAACTATTTATCAACCAGTATTGATGTTACATCGGGTGTACCTCAGGGTGCTCATTTGGCACCCCTGCTTTTCAATTTGTTTATTAATGATGTTGCTAAATCATTCTCTTACTCTCGTTTTTGGCTCTTCGCGGACGACAACAAAATTCTCAAAATAATTCAAACTTTACAAGACTGCTTTCTTCTTCAATCAGACATTAACTCTTTTAACCGATGGTGTAAAGTCAATAAATTAGAACTAAATATTAAAAAATGCAAAATAATGTCATTTCATAGAACAAAACAACCAATTTCCTTCGAGTACCTATTAGAAAACTCCAAAATTGATGTAGTTAAGTCCATCAGAGATTTAGGAGTTGTTTTGGACTATAAACTGACATACAATGAGCATATAGATAATACAGTAAATAAATCACTGAAATTACTTGGCTTCATTAACAGAATATCCTCTGATTTTACTAATGTCCGTACAATCAAAACTCTTTATTGCTCAACTGTTCGCCCTCTTCTTGAATATGCCTCAGTGGTCTGGTCTCCATTCTATGTCAATCGCATAAATCACATTGAATCAGTCCAACATCGCTTGCTTCGAAAAATAGCGTGGATGCTTGGACTAGAGAGAGATAATTATTCTTATGCTGAAATAGAGTCGATGTTAAATATTTCTAGTCTACAAAAACGTAGAACTAATATTGACTCCATATATATGTTCGGCATACTAAATGGTATAATCGATGTTCCATCATTACTGGGACAAGTAAAATTCAATATTCCGACTCGTAGATTGAGAAACAATGAAGTACTGTTCATCGATCAGCATAGAACAAACTATGGCCTAAATTCTCCAATGACCCGCCTTTGTCGTATTGTTAACTCAAGACAGGATCTGGACTTTTTTGGTTTAAGTTTACAACGATTTAAACGAGCACTAAATAAATAGTCCAGATCTTGTCTCGATGTCCCTTATGTTTGTCAATGCTTCTTTCTTTTTTCTTTAAATGTTTTAAACTACTCTTTTATTGTAATATTTAAACCTTATAAATTGTAAACATGGACAATGTCCGTTAATAAATAAATAAATAAATAAATAAATAAAACTTGCCTTACATATCATTTATAAGGACGACAGGAATTCACAATGTCAAAGGACAGCTGTCAAAGTTAAAATCAAACATTTCTGTGTAATCCTGATTACCAACATATAAAAAAAAAAGATTAGGGGTTTCAGTAATTCAAAAATAAACTCACCGTTTTTTAATTTCGGTAGGAATGAGAGTGAAATAAACCTTCAAATCAACATCTTTCATATGCGTGAAACTATTTTAAAGAGGCAAATACTCTGTCTATTGGAGAGTATTATATCTTCATAATATCAAGAGTTCTCGGTCTGATATTTTATCCCAATTTAACACCTTAAATATTCTGTTTTATTCTTTGGTCTAGCAAATTAATCTGAATTTGTATCAATCACTCGGCCTTTTTACCGTCAGTATAAAGTGAATCATCTCTCCTTACCCCGACTGCACTAGGAAGATCTGCGTTCTCCGCCTGGCCATCCAGAGAAATAAGATCTTCCGCATCGAAGAACTCCGAGGCAGACACACACGATGAGCTATAACTGTGTGACGTATGGAATGGTCTAGTAGCCTAAAATTATACCAATGCAATATAAATATTAAGACGGAAATCTATAATAAATACATCAAGATTTATACATTTTTAAGGAGAGGTTTGATGGGCTCCGAAAAATCGGAATTTAGTTTACAGGCCTAATTCTAGTGTCAGCAGATGCATTGAACAATTGACGCGTATTAAACAAAGACCTCGTTTTGAGTAATATCGTTCCTTAAGTAACAACACAATTTATGTTGTTTTTACAGGACGGCGAAAAAAACTGCTTATTTTATTGAATTGAAGAAGAATTGAACGTAGCTATGCAGAAAGCAGCCAGCCATAGAAATGTGAAACTGAGATAATACCACTTTTGTGAAAAGAGTGAATTATAAAATCTACACAATAGTTGGAATGTTTTTGACTTTGAAAAATGATAAACATTTTTATTGTGTATGCAGACAATTGGTAGAATTCCATATTTAATTTGGTAATGTATCCAAAATTAAACGAGTTTATTGGATTATAATTCTACTTTATTTTTTATAAAATATACAAAGGGTATATTGTGACGCGTTTCGTCTTGTTAGGACATTTTCAAACAAACTAGCTTAAATATTTACAAAGTTTCCTTATATGCTAAAAATAATTGCTATTTTATGTTTGTGGATTTCTATACAAGCCAAAATAAGCAGAGTAATTAAAATTCAATTAGGAGTATATTAGAAGAATATTTTGGTTATATTGGGGAAAAACCTTCCATTATTTAAAAAAAATTGTAAGGGTATGACTTTAAAATTAATATAATAATTATAAAAATATTGATTTCATTTATACAGGTTTGTTCTGAAAATTATTGTTGAAACTCTACATTGGTGTTTTACACAGGTTTCATTCATAAATTATGCAGAATTATACAAATATTATTACATCTATTACAAAAAATAAAGTAGAATTATAATCCAATAAACTTGTTTTATTTTGGATACATTACCAAATTAAATGAAAAACAATCAATACATTTTTTTTCATATTACAAATAAGAATCTAATTAATTATTTGACCGGTTTTAATGATTCTTTTAAAGTATCGTAAGATTTTTCTAGTCCTGTGAGTGTTTTCTGTAAATTGAGAAATGCCGTTTTTGTGATCCGACACTATTTTCAGAAGGTGATTATAACAGTTGTTTGTATACAAGTGGTCTGGCTGTTTTTACAGAACATAGAATTGACCTTACTGCATCCGATAACATCAATATCTTATTTTTCCAAAATTGTGGATTTTTGCATAACTACGTTCAATTGGACTTAAAGTTTTTATTAGGCATTTCATACATTTTAAGGCATAATTTAGTTGACCTTTTTAATCAAATAAGCAGTTTTTTCACCGTCCTATAAAATTAACAAAAATGACTTACTTAAATGCCGTGTTGTTACTTAAGAGACAATACGCAATAATATTATATTATTTTATTAATTTTAATTGAGCAGCTTAAAGCTGATATGCTTAAATCTATTTTAACGAAAGTTAGCTGTTGGCGCACTTTAACTTTTCCGAAACAAATCTAGTCCATTTTTTAACCCATTGAGACGACGCATTGAGATCAGCTCTTGCGGCAGCTTATTCCAACCATCAACAACCCTATTGCTCAGGAAATGCTTCCGTGGATTTAGATTGAATCTCGTTTCCTCCAGCCTCAGGCTGTGGCCTCGAAGATGAGCATCTTGTTTAAGCTCGAACATGGGATCTAAATTTGGGCAGCTATAGTGACTGTTGAGTATCTCATATGTCTCTATCGGGTCACCTCTTTCTCGCCGTTCCTGCAGCGTTGTGAGACTGAGAGTTTCCAGTCTCCACATATGGAAGCCGTTTTAGGCTCGGCGACAACTTTGTATCTCGTCTTTGGACTCTTCCAACAAGTTGATATTCTTTACAAAATAGGGATTCCATATTTAGAACCCGTATTCCAGAGTAGGTCTGATATAGGTTTTGTATATTTTTAGTAGCATATTCGGTGTTATATATGAGAAGGCTTTTTTTATCAAGTAGATAATTGAATTGGATTTTTTTGTTATGTTTGATATGTGACATTCCCATTTTAAATCATCTGTTATTGTTATTCCGAGGTCTTTTTGTTATTTCACAGCTTTCAAATCTACACCATTTAGACTGTAGGTAAGTTTGGGGTTTGTCAAGCCGGTGTGAAGAACTGTATAGTCCTTAAAATATAACTTGATTAAAATGACAGCAGTCAAACTAATGTCACTAGTGATGGAAATTATTGATCACTGATCATGTACCGATAAAATCGATTTTATCAGGTTTTTCATGCAAATATGAGACTCTGTTTCCAAAAATTGATATAAAAACACAAAAACAAGGCTATTATAGTGTATTGAAGACAATTATTTACTAAAAAATAAGACATTAAATACTTTTTTTATGAATAAAAACAAATGAATTATTTTTTATTCGATCGATTTACATTGATCAATTTGTCTCATCTCTAACATTTTTACAAAATAACGTAACCTTGCAAGAACGTCGTTAGCAATTAGGTAGATTTTAGTTTTAAAGCTGATTTTATATAATTATTAACATATTACAACAGAGATGAAGAACATTTAAGAGAAGGCGATATAGAAGTCTAGGCATCTACAGCTGGTTTAAGTGGTCACTTTATACATTGTGTAACATTCACCATTCTGCCCATATTTGAACATCTACATTCCTTCAATTCTTTCATCTGTCGATGTTTGTGAAGTTAAAGAGCTGAAACCTTTATTTATGCGGGTGAGATTCATCAAATTGAATTATTTAACCTAAATACTAGGCAACGCCTGAAAATGTTATTTTTTCAATTTCTATACTTCTTCATGGACCAGGTGGATTTATCAACAATATTATTATGTTGATTTATATGTCAAGCATTGTATCAAAAAAATTCATTAACATGCCAGATATGAATGATTTTTCATGTGTCAATATAAATCACTCATTAGACGTTACTACAAAATGATGTCCTCACTTTTTCTGACAACTGTCATTTTAATCGATTTATATTTTAAGGACAATAGATTTGTTAACATTGAGTGTGAGAAGCCATTTCTTGGTCCATTCATGAATACTGTCCAGGTCTTGCTGTAGTTGAGTTTGGATACATAAAATTTTATCAACTTGTAACATGTCTAATCATGTCAAAAAAAATAAATAAATGAAAATATAAACAGGGAACTTACAATTTCTGACGGAGGTCCTATGGAGGACACTTCAGCCAGGTCTGATGCGTCGTGTATCCTGGCCAGACGACCCTTCAGCTCTGCAATATCCCCCATGGGGCAAGCTGGTCAGTGGAGAAACAACTAGAATATAGCTACAGGCTACTTCATGCAGTGGGGCCTCGTCGCGCTCGCTGCGACGGCAGTGACGAGCGAGACAGAGGAGGGGGAACTGGACAGCGTTGCCAACTCCGCCAATTTCCAGAGCAATTCGAACGATTTTAAAAATCTTGAACAATACGTTATTTTTACTCACCACGGTTTTAGAACGGTTTGTGATATGCGAAACTGGTTTGTAAATATAGCAGTTATTTTTGTGAAGCTGTTCCTGCTGATAACAATTCTACTGAAATCTACAGATTTCTTTATTTGAGTCTGCCGATTTAGGTTTCATGGAAGTTGGCAACGCTGGAATTGATAGACTCCACAATGAGAAAGTTTAGTCAAATTGTTTATTTATTTTTTATTACTGTAACTAAAAGTGTTTTTTAGGGGGTTTTTATCAATATGGTCACATTGTGAAAGCTGACGACCAGTGAGGAATTTCAGTGGTTATTTTTTTAAATAAAATGGCGTGGCCATAGAATTAAGAATAGTCCAGAAGGAGCGTAGAATCATATTTGAATACATTAGACTGTGTTCGTGATGTCGCCGCGTAATGTTGCACGATGGGAAAAAATTACATTTCTGCATATCCGGATAACGTGTGGCACTCATTAATCCGGATAATTGGAGATTTACTGTATTTACAAAAATCATAACGATCTATAAAACTATTATTAATACAATTAGTAACGAGAAAATGTTCAAAAAGGCTTTAAAAAAATGGATAGTGGAGCTAGGTAGAAGTAAAATGGATTATCTCATTTACCCACACCAATATTGAATCAACTGCTCCACAAATGTATAGCTTATGTTAAATTTTTGTTCTTTCATTGCGCATTTTGTAATATAAATAATACAGATGTACATAAATACATATTGTTTAAAATTGTGTGAACATTATGTTAATTATAGTAGGGCCAATTTAATAGGCCACATTTGACATTTGTCGGTTTTAGCTTCATAGTGAGGTAACCTGCTTAAAAACATCGATTAAAGTGAATGAATCGATTCGGACTTCAAACATAATATATGTCAATTGAATTCAGTTGCTGTGAAAAAGTACTTATAGGTACTGTAATTTTATTTTCAAAATCATAAGTCGAATCCCTGTTCCATTATTATTTTCTATCTTAAATTTAAGGAACAAAATAAGATATGTACATAATTTAACAAAACTATCAACATTCGATTTTTCTGGGTAACATCCCTAGTGTTTAAAAAGAAAAAGGGTTCACTGATGCAACATTGTAACGACGTTTAGAACAGAAAAAGTTTATTATGTTTAGAATGGTTTATTGGTGAAAGTAAATCATAAAATTACCTTCTTTTGCCATTATTACAATAAAAAAGTAATCGTAATTGAAAAAAGTTAAGCAATTGTGCAGTTCTAAATTCGAAAAAATAAATAATATTTTACTACCGCTCTTAAAAGGTTATGTTGTTGAATTTTGATGAAGTATCAAATGTGACCTATTAAATTGGCCCTACTATATCTCTGTTTATTAATTTAGTCTTCTTTGTATCCGGATTAATGAGTGCCACACGTTATCCGGATATGCAGAAATCCGGATAATTGGACTAACACTTAAATTAAGGCAATGTTTTGAAAGAAAACGCAAAATTTACTCAAAGATTTATTTTAATTGCTTGTGAAATAATACAGCCAATTGGAATCACATAAAAAACTTACTTAAACATGGCCAGCCAAGCTGATTGCTTTGACGAAGAAACTCACCGGATGCCAGTGCCATTTTTATTTGTTATTACAACAAATTTTTTCCCCGATAACGATCAAATAGATTTTTCTAATTACAGGCAATGGTGCATTTAGAGGATTTTATCAGAATACTGACGATATATTATTTTGCCACTGACACTGAATCTTTTTTGTTCTACAAAATAAGGTTAATTTTGTTTATAGAAACTGCACTTTTCTAAAGCAGGGTTCACACGAGGACAGTAAAATAGCCAGGGCAATATTGACCTGTTCCAGCTCGGCGGCCAAAATGGCGGCAATAAATGTTCGTAAAACACAATAAACTGTTTTCAAAATTACAATTTTAAAAAAAACTAAAAAGGCGGCAATAATTTCGAATATCGATTTAACTTACCAACAAGTTGGTATATTGATAGAGACTAACTTCAGACTCTTGTGCCGTCAGTTTTCAAAAAAATTTTTTCTTTTCAGTTTTTTGTAAAAGTGGCAATTATTCGTGAAATCGAACGTGGCGCAAAAAATTGGAATTGTGTACAAAGTTTTCTCTATCTTCATCCACAGTGACAACGTTGTGGAAAAATAAGGATATTTATTTGTCTGCATTTGAAAAGAATATCATGGACACAAAAAAATTAGAAGGTGCGATCGTTTTAATGTAGATGACGCAATGCTCCAATGGTTTTGTACCTGAAGAAACGCAGGATTTTCCATCAATGTACCATATTTACTTCTTTACTTAGTGACAATGTGCAATAGTGTTTATATAAAAAAAAACCTTTCTCTGGTATAACGAGCAAATTCAATCGGTCCCATCTTCCTCGTAATAACCAAGTTCGACTGCATATATTTTAATGTACTAAAAAATTCAAAATTCAATGGGACTATAAAAATTATATGTAAATTGCGGAAAAACGCAAATTGCGGGGACATGATTAAGTTACCTGTAATTAAACAGGTTTAGAAAAAAAAATTGTATATGTATTCCATTTTCATACAAAAAACTTCATTTTACTTTTTAGACAAAATTGAAGATAAATGTTGACCGATTGTAATAAGGGCCCCATGTCTCAGTTCATTGACCTGTCCTCCAAATTTCTTATCACCCCAGGACAATAGGCCCGATGCTAGGACAATATAATACTCTCCTGTTCTCGTGTGAATACTGCTTTAAAGACTGTAATAGATTTTAATGAATATAAATACCTGAATTTTGCTGTAGAGCCGAGTTCAGGTTGGACCGAAGACTAGCCACCATAGCCGTGTTAGTGGCAGAAGGATTGGCCGGAGTACTGTTCTGAGGCTCCATTTCCACCACCACCTTTAGCCGATCTCTCTCCGTGGCGAGCGTAGTCAGGATACTCTTTAGAGTCGTGACAACTGGAAGAGAAAATTAAATATACATTTGATCTGAATTTCTGGACCATTTTTAAGAAGGGGATATTATTTTTGTTTGTAATGAAAAGTTTGTGTTCTTAGCAAATGATTTATTTTATCAATTCGCAAATTCGAAATGACCAGTGACTGGTTTCATAATTGTCGCAACATCTTCGGGACTCGTGTCATTATTATAAAATTAAATATCTTTGTCATCATCATCAAATAATTATTTAATATTAAGTATAAAAATAATTATTTTATAATGCCTTTAGGCCTTTTATTCTACAATACAGTTTTGAGTCGTTATTTGATTTAATTGCAAATAAAAAATAATCTCATACATGGGGGTTAAATCGATAGGCATTGAGGTCCTCCATTGCTCTGCCACCGATGATCCACCCCTCCAGTTACAGGCTGTATAATAATGTTTCAGGTGTTTCTTAAAGGTGGCTAGAGAAGGTGCATTTTTTATATGAAGAGCTCATTCCAAAGTCTAGCAGCTTGAACGGAAAAGGAATGGCTGAAAAATGATGTGGTGTGTCGAGGAATGGAAAGTGTTAATTAAGGGTTGAAATAATTTTTACTCACTATCCTTCGCCAGAATCGTAAAGTCTTCTCTGGCGTGCTGGTCGGGGGTGGAGCCCAGCGGGCCTGACAAGGGCCCCGAAAGGTGCTCCGCCCCCGGCAGGGACTGCGGCCTGGCAGCGGCTGTACAAACGTGATAAATTAACTCAATAATTGGATGAGTATACAGCGAAATCTTGCGAAACATCACGGCAAAGGCGCTATAATCGGAGACATGGTCAAACGAAAATGGTTGATAAGGGAACGGAGCTCAAAACCAGAAAGGGACCTTGAAAGCGGCTGAGGTAAATTAAATTAAAACAGCATATAGTGAAATTTAAATTTTCAAAAGTAAAAAAATATACAATGAGGAATTTCAGTGGTTTGATTTAATTTATTTGTTAAACTAATTTTTATATATTGTATTATCAGCGCTATGATTTTTTGAAGTTTTGTATTTCTGAAATAACTCCGCATGTGACGTCAGAGGTTCTCTTCCGCTTATTCGCGGTGAGTTCTGCCAATTGATCAATTGACGGTAAGTAAAACGGATATCTTTCACAGCTCTCTTATCATTGGTTGATTCATACGAACTAGTGACGCCGTTCAAAGTAGTTAGTTTTTATTAAAATATTTTATATTATTTTTTCGTACATTTTTAAGAAACTTTACTGCACAATTGAATGCTCTAATTTTTGCCGCACGCAAGAAAACATTTTTTGAATCCAATTTCCCGTAAGGCTGAACTTCCTCATTGTTTTAAGTATAAGCGAAACTGAACTATAACCAATAAAATAACTTTGTTTCAAAGCAAACAAGCTACTTCATCAAGGTTTACGTAACTAATGAATTATTTCCTATTTTATTTTTATCATGTCAACTAAATACTACACGTGTACCCAATAAACCAAGTCTTTTTTTTAGTAAAAGGGTGGTAATGCATAATGTCGAAACTAGACAGGAGTGGACTAAAAGAAATCTTATTCGTGTTAGCTTTATAGAAGTTTTCTTTTTAAGTGTACGTATATTGTTTAGAAATGTTAATAATTAGTATATGTTTTGATTATAATTAGACATAAGTTAATATTAGGACATTCATTAATTATGTTTGTACTATTTTAAGTCTAAAAAAAAATAAAATTTAAATAAAAAAGAAATATCGTTTTTTTTGTTATAAATGATTTTTTTTCAATTGGTCTGGGTGTAGTGGTATATTTTTAATTGGCTCCTTCCACATCCCCTCTATTCCACCTGCTGATAAGCCTCAAAATAGAGGCGTAGCGGGGTATTCAAAAATAAAAAAATAAAAAAAATATTTCTAATTTTATCTCTCTTCTTTAGCTAATAATAATGGATATAATGAGAACTTAATTGATAAAATATCATAACAAAAACGCAAACTTATAAAAAAAATATTTATATTCTACTCCTACAATAAATAAAGCTAAACAATGGAGGCGGATTCTTTTTATAAATGCCATTTTTTCCAAACAATTGTCTAATTGTTAAAAAATCACAAAGACAACGTCCATTAATATAATAAATCTGGCATATACCAATTAAATTGTAATGATTGCGATTCAATCTACATTGGAAAAACTAAAAGAATCTTTAATATTAGAGTAAAAGAACACTCAAAGTACCTAAATAATAATAATTTTTCTGAATTTGCAAACCGTCTGATAGAAAATAATCATAATTTCAATAAGATTAAAAGTACTTCATGTTGAAAATAAAATATTTAAATTAGACAACTTGGAAATCTTAGAAATTAAAAAAGCTATTCATAATAAGAAAAAATGAATTAATAACCAAATAAACAATATTTATTTAAGTCCACTCCGGTCTAGTTTAGAAAATATGCATCTCAAATTACCACCCAAAAAAAACTTCATTTATTAGCTCCACGTGCAGTATTTAGTTAACATCAAACAGATCAAATCGATTTTATCGGTTTTTTCATACAATCATGAAACTCTGTTTCCAAAAATTAATATAAAAACGCAAACACAAGCCTATGATAGTGTGCTTCAGACAACTATTTACTAAACAATAAAACATTAAATACTTTTATTCATGAACAACAACAAATTAACTATTTAAGTTTGTAAGTGAAAATTCATGATGGAAGTTCATTATAATTTATTATATAAATAAAAGACGAGTGATACTTTAATCCACAAATTCGGAATATCCAGAGAAGGACTAGTCTCGAAGATGTCGCGAAAGCGATGAAACCGGTCACTGGATATTCCAAATTTGTGGATTAAAGTATAACTCGTCTTTTATGTATATAATAAATTAACTATTTTTTATTCGATCCATTTAAATTGATCAATTTGTCCCATCTCTGACATTTTTACAAGATGACGTAACCTTGTAAGAACTTCGTTAATAATTAGGTTTATTTTAGTTTTAATGCTGATTTGATATAATTATGTTAATTTATATGTCAAGCATTGTATTGAAAAAAGAAAAAGAAAGAAAAAGCATGTTTGATGCCAGATACTAATGATTTTTCGCGTCAATATAAATCACTCCTTAGACGTTGCTACAAAGTTATGTCCTCACGTTTGCTGACAACTGTCATTCTAATCGAGCTATATTTTAAGGACTATAGTTACGTAAATCTTGACGAAGAAGCTTATTTGTT
Source organism: Micrasema longulum (assembly GCF_059751315.1). Lineage (NCBI taxonomy): Eukaryota > Metazoa > Arthropoda > Insecta > Trichoptera > Brachycentridae > Micrasema > Micrasema longulum. Next base: position 14,370 of record NW_028278476.1, read on the forward strand.
TTGAAACCAGTCGGTGTTTTATTTATTTTACTGTAATGAATAACCACAAAGTTAGTGCTAATAAAATTTAATTATGACCTCTCGGGTTTTGGGTATGTGGAGGGGAGTACATTCATCTCAAAACCTATCAAAATAAGCCCCTATTTAACTCTCCCTTCCCGGTGTTGTGTAGCCAGTACGCATTGCATCTAATAACTTTAATTAACATATTACAACAGAGATGAAGAACATTTAAGATAAGGTAATACATAAGTCTAGGCATCTACAGGGCTTATGACCTGTCAATGTCTGGTTTAAGTGGCCACTTTACACACTGTGTAACATTCACCATTCTGCCTATATTTGAACATCTATATTCCTTCAATTCTTTCATCTGTTGATGTTTGTGAAGTTAAAGAGCTGAAACTTTTATTTATGCGGGTGAGATTCATCTAATTGAATTATTTCACCTACATACTAGGCAACGCCTGAAAATGTTATTTTTTCAATTTCTATACTTCTTCATGGACCAGGTAATTTATCAACAATATTTTGTGTTGTTCTTCATCTCTGTTGTAATGTATGTATACACACAGTGGATTTATTAGCAAATATGTCTACTTATATAAAAATATTACAACAGAGATGAAGAACATTTAAGAAAAGGTAATATAGAAGTCTAGGCATCTACAGGGCTTATGACCTGTCAATGTCTGGTTTAAGTGGCCACTTTACACACTGTGTAACATTCACCATTCTGCCTATATTTGAACATCTATATTCCTTCAATTCTTTCATCTGTTGATGTTTGTGAAGTTAAAGAGCTGAAACCTTTATTTATGCGGGTGAGATTCATCTAATTGAATTATTTCACCTACATACTAGGCAACGCCTGAAAATTATTATTTTTTCAATTTCTATACTTCTTCATAGACCAGGTGATTTATCAACAATATTTTGAGTTTGTCCATATTTTTCTAGACAAGGACTAATAACTTTAATATCTCAATAAATATAATAAATTATGGGTTGAGATTTTTGGTATTCTTTCGTTATACATTTGCGTATCGGTAAAAATCTTTTTTTTAATTAAATAATTAATGCTTATTGGGAACATAAAAAGCGTTTTGTTCAAAAATCGGAGATGTACCAATACAATAGAAAGTTTACCAATGTGTCGCATGTTGCTTTCTTAGTAAAAGAGTAATCCTAATATATAATTGTCTCGCACACTCTTTACACTCACTCTCGATAATACAGGTGTATTTGGGAGCGAGAGGGACAATTTTTATGCGTCACACGTGCGAACAACAAAGTTTCTTGTACTTCTCCCTGATGCCCGTTAGCTGCGTTAGTAGCTTCCCGGCTTATGTTGGGGCGGTTCTTTTGCACGCACTGAGAGCATGAATTAATGTTAGATTAAAGATTAGATTAAAATTATCATCACTTTTGACTTCAACTATATATAATTGAAGCAATTGACAGGCGTCGTGTCGTAGTCGGTTAGGCGGCCGACTGTGAAACTGGCGTCGCGGGTTCGATTCCCGCCAGTTGCAAGAAAAAAATCCATAAAAGACTTTCTTCTCAATTGGCTTGGGCGTTGTAGTGAATTTTTCACTAACTCCTTCCATATCCCCTCTTTTTCACCTGCTGACAAGCCTCTAATTATTCCTTATAAAAAAAAAATAATTGCTGATGAATATTACACTTTTAGGATTTAAAATCTCTCATTTTTTGCATGTGTAGTGACTACACAGCACCGTAACGCGCGAAAGTTTTTAGGACAGTAAGGGAAAGGTTAAACTCGCACAATGCAGCAACACCGACTAAATGAACTGAACAAAAGGGGTTTTCGTACATAAACAGGGAAATAAGAAAACGATATGTGAAATGAATACAGTACCAACGCATTGACAATGAGCTTCCATCAAACAAACGTAAACAACTACGCAAGGCGAATGTTTTGAGTCGAGGGAGGGGGTTTATGCAAAATATAACACAGTGCCTTACGGAGAAGTGTAGAAGCCAAAAATGTAGAGAGAAATACTAGAAAAGAGAAAAAATAAAACAAAACAAATTATAAAGTGATTAAAAGGCCGAGCGAACATTCAAAATTAACAAAGCTGTAAATAAAGCAGAAATCTAAAATCACTCTCTTTTAGGGAGAACATTTGTAGGGTTCATAGTCCAAAGTCGATGACACACACATGTTAAATTAGTTCACCTGAAGTAGACTAATGACCGACGATGCATTGTCATCATTTTCTATCGAATCCAATATCCCTTTAGTATAATACAACTCTTATAGTATTGCACGTTAAACCGGGAGCATTGTTCTGCAGTACATTCACATCGTCCCTACCATGAAGAAATGAACTACAAAGGAACGTCGTCTATAAAGAGACCATAGGACGCAGCCAACATGAGTCAGCTCGTGCAGTCAGCCCAACAAGATCAGCGCAGTTTGCTTAGCTCCAGCATGTAGTTCAAGTGCAGTCTCTTCAACCCATCATCGCCGCTACGCTCGCGCTACACAACCAAGTGCTGTATTTTATTCACCATGTAATAAATAAAGAAGCGATACAAATCATAAAAGAGCTTACCAAGTGGCAACGATGATGTAGGAGCAGCCAATGAATGAGCTGATGCAGAAAGAGTTGCCTGAGGAGAAGGTGGCGCTCCTAGTGATAGAGACTGTAAAATAAATTATAAACGGTTAGTAAAAACAATGTTTAGAGGATGTCCAAATGCTTGCAGACTGGCTGGATTTCCTTCCTAGGGAGCTACTCAAATTTGTTGCAACAAAAAGAAGACATTTTTGAGAATGGAATATGGAAGTCTAAGCATTTACAGGGCTTATGACCTGTCATTGGCTGTGTTTTAGTGGCCACTTTACACACTGTGTAACATAGGAAGAGGATTTTTTTTTTATTTATATATATGCCCAATGGGCATTTTCAAGGACATATTTATAGATAGAAAATTATTATAAAGGAAAGAAGAAAGAGACAATGGTATATAGTAGACTTGGTGGGAGTGGAAGCGGGAGAGAGGTGTTTATAATTTAATTTGATTCAGTGGTCGTTTGAAAGAAGACAACTTGTTATCAAAGAAATCAAGACTGGTATGTTTGTTAGCAGACCTAAGAATTCTGGGCAAAGGGGAATGAAAACCATAGTTAGTTCTATGGTTATCGGTATGAAAGAGTAAGTTTTGTCAAGGGTTTCTAGTTGGGATATTTAATTTTATCGAGTTCAGTAGTTCAGGCGCATCAAAGAGTGAGTTGAGAATTTTAAATAGGACTAGAAGGTCGGATTTATTTCAACGGTCTTCAAGAGAAGATATATTTAAGCTAGTTTCTAATTTATCATATGTATATTGGTCTCTGGATAAGCCCAAGCTCCAGCCTATCTTTCTTAAAAATCGAGCTTGAACTGATTCAATATATTTGATGTGAACAATATGGAGACCAGATAACAGAGGAATACTCTAGGTGCGGATAAACTAGGGAACAGAAGAGGGCTTTAAGGGTATTGATATTTTTGAAGTCAGTTGTGCTTCTGTTAATAAATCCAAGGAGTTTTAAGGATTTATTGATAACATGTCAATATGAATTATAAAAGAAATTTTAGTGTCGAGTATAATACCTAAATCTCATATACTAGACACAGATGATAATCAACAATATTTTGAGTTTGTCCAAATTTTTGTAGACAAGGACTGGATTCAACTCCCTGGGGAGCTGTTTATATTAACACATTACAACAGAGATGAAGAACAACACAAAATATTGTTGATAAATTACCTGGTCCATGAAGAAGTGTAGAAATTGAAAAAATAACATTTTCAGGCGTTGCCTAGTATGTAGGTGAAATAATTCAATTAGATGAATCTCACCCGCATAAATAAAGGTTTCAGCTCTTTAACTTCACAAACATCAACAGATGAAAGAATTGAAGGAATATGGATGTTCAAATATAGGCAGAATGGTGAATGTTACACAGTGTGTAAAGTGGCCCCTTAAACCAGCCATTGACAGGTCATAAGCCCTGTAGATGCCTAGACTTCTAAATTACCTTTTCTTAAATGTTCTTCATCTCTGTTGTAATATGTTAACAGATGATAATATTTCATCGTGCAGTGAGTAGTCGTATATGATTGGAAATGGAAAGAAGTTATAAAAAATCCACCACAGCATTCAGACCAATTGAGAAAAAATATTTCTCTGATTTTCTCTGGCAACTGGCAGAAATCTAACCCGCGATGCCAGCTACACAGTCAGCCATCTAACCAACTGCGCTACGGCACTTGTTTCACTATAAATTATTATGAAAATAAAACTTTGTTATCAGTGTTACACAATTTTATTCTTTTACAAGAACACAACTATAGTTTCGGGAGAGCACTCCTCCCATCGACGGGTGATATAAAACTAATATAATAAACACAGAATATTGTTCACAATGTCATCGAATCTAAACAAAAAAATAAACAGATTAATCAGTGAAACTTAGAGCAGGGGGTTTTTATTCTTATCTAAGGTGTTGGCATATGAATGGATGGTTATCTTAAGTACAGATATGAAAACATGGACAAAACATTAAGTGGAATTTATTTCTTCAAATTTAGCACATAAGTGGAAGTTGCAATAAGTAAGTCTAAGATTTAATGTGTGGGAAGACATCGCTCGGCTAAGAGAGTGTTAACAGACGCGGGTCTAAGAGGGTGAGTGCGGTGAGGGTGGTCGCAAAGGGAACATATTTTTAGTTTTATTTTCATAATAATTTATAATGAAGTGTTACGAAGTGAATGCCGATTCAATTAAAAATATCTTGTTTCACTAACTTAAACTAGTGTCCCGACGAAGAGACGGGTACGTCTCGGAACCGTAGACACAGAAAACTTAACTTTATTTGTTAGCATTTATTTCTCTATTAAAAGACAATATTTCTGTGTTCGATCTCTGGTGGAACTTTTGTACCATTTATGTTATCCGAGCGTAAATTGTTATTATATACTCACAGTAAGGCTGAGAGCCCCCTGCGGCTCCGTTTCCACCCGCAAGGCTGTCCCACTCAAGTCTACAGAGCCCCCTTTAGAGGACCCTGACTTCTTCTTGCGAAGACCGAATTTCTTCCTGTCTTTCTTTACGCTGGGTGAAGAACCCTCGAGATTTATCTGGAACAAAAGGAATACAAAATGAGACAAGAACACAAATTAATAGTCTTTTAACAAATAAAAAAAATTCAAAAAGACACTGAACTTCCTCATTGCACGTCCCATCTCAACACAGGACATTTAGTCCCATAGAGTTGGAACTTATATCTCAAATAATGTGTAATAAACTGTCTTTAAGTAAATAAAAAATAATTGAACGGCCATCCCCTCAATTCTCCTCTTTTTAATATGTTTTTAATTTCTATTCATGTTTACTTCACTCCCATTTTGTTTTTTTATAATTATTAGGATATTTAGTGAATTAATTGGGATTCCATTTTATGTCAATCGCTATAATACTTTGTGTACTTTTTAGCTACATATTGTAAGAGCCCTCTGGGCGTTTATAATATAAATAAATAAATAGCAGCTGTAGCGTGTCGTGTGAAAAGTCTGTTGGTGATTTTCGGGATATTGTTGACACACTGCATGGCTAACTCAACTCGTCTGGGTCTTAAAAATTAATACAAAAAAGACTCAGATTGTGTGCAACAAATCCTGTCCTGACCCTGATCAGCCTCTCTATAATAATGGACAGAGGATTGAGAAAGTTGACAGCTTTAAATACTCGGGAGTTCACATAACTGAGGATGGAAGCACAGAGAGCTCGCAGTCCGCCTAGAAATTGCTGAAGCAACTTTTAACATGATGCGTGTTGTCTGGAACTTTAGTCTATACTCGGTCAAAACGAAATGCCGATTGTTCAACTCTTGTATAATGCCAGTTCTTCCATATGGGTGCGAATCTTGGCACCTCACCAAAGCTCAAAACACCAAACTTCTGAGAGTAAGTGCTTGAGAAGAATATTAGGCATTAGGTGGTTTGATTTTATAACTAACGTTGAAGTCCGCGAACGGACGCAGCAGCCTCTTATAACGAGCGTCTTGAGGATGCGGCAGTGAACATAGCTTAGACACGTGCTGCGCATGCCTCAGGAGAACTTAAACCCGAGTTGCCTCTTCTTTAAACCTGCAGGCTCACGCCGTCCTGAAAGGTCGTCAATGACGATCTTTAGACTTTATTTGGCGGAATTAAGGGACGCTGGATTGACTTGGGAAGAGGCAAAAATGCTGGCTGGCGATAGGGTCTCTTGGAGGCAACTGGTGATGTCCACGTGCTCCACTTAGAAGCGGATGTGGAAAAGAAGAAGAAGTAGCGTGTCTTTGTATCGGGGGGGGGGTGGCTCCCACCCACCAAAGAAGTTTTAAGGGTTAAGAGTTCCCCTCGCTACAATAAACTATTTCAAGGAGGACTTTTATTTCTTTTTTGTTGTTGTTTAGGGCGACTTAAAGAAACCAAGATTAAGTAAACATTGTTTTCTTACATCGCCATCTTGTGACCCCCCGGCTGCTTCTAGAACGGTCAGCAACTGAGCCAACTGTTGAAGGGTGATTTGTGCTTGTCCGATCTCTTTGGCCGCTCCATCCAAAGATGTCCCGGATTCTAAAACAAAGAACACTGGTTTAAGAACAAAGAATCATCAATATAACTATTATGCATATTCAAAGCATGAACTTTGTTACAATATTTTGAGTTTGTCCAAATGTTTGCAGACAAAAGACTGGATTTCACCCCCGAGGGAGTCATTAAGATTAACAGATTACAGTAGATTTTTTTTTTATTTTTGAAAAAAATAAATAATTGCATTCTTATGGTTTACTCAAATATTTAATTTTGAGGGCCATTTTCAATGAATCGTAAATAACTCACTGTTAGAAAATGGAATCGAGTTGGGGTAGAGTGGGATTCGAACCACAGACCTTTGGTCCGTGAGTCAGAGACACTAGCCACAGGACCACAACCCGATCAATGAAGTTTTATATTACTATCCTTGATCTTCATCATCATCATACTCCTGACCGCACCAGATGGTGCATAGGGCACTGCATTTGTACACTAAATGTACATCAATGATGAAGAATATTTTAGAGAAGGGATATGGAAGTCCAGGCATTTACTATTCTAGGCACTGTGTAACATTCACAATTTTGCCCATGTTTGAACATCCACATTTCTTCAATTCTTCCATCTGTTGACTTAAGTGAAGTTAAAGAGCTGAAATTGTTGTGAAGAGATTCATCTGATGATTCACATGTTCAAACATAGGCAAAATAGTGAATGTTAGACAGTGTTTAAAGTGGCCATTTAAACCAGCCAATGACAGGTCATAAGCCCTAAGTGTAGAGGTTGGCGCGTTCGCCTACCATGCTTGAGATACAATTTTTATTAAAAGGGTGGTTCTACGCTGCAATATTTCATGTCCCAGGACTGGCACCCGAAACTGATCGATATGCGCTGCATTTAGTGTACAAATGCAGTGCCCTATGCACCATCTGGTGCGGACAGGAGTATGATGATGATGAAGATCAAGGACAGTTATATAAAATTCAAATAATTGTTAAGGTCTTCTATGGAAATGTGTTGACCTTTTTTTTTTGATTAGTCATTTTATTGTTTTATGTAACGAACCGACCTTGTGCGATTTTTGGTCTCCAGTATATTTATATTAATAGCTTGAAAATTGCATTGCAATGAGCGGATCTGGGTGGGTAGGGGGGCTTTTAATGTCCCAGATTTTAAAACACCGCAGAACAACACCATGACGGATATATTTACAAGAAATTGATTGATTAGGTGCGAAGGTTTTCACGGTCACTGTTATCAATATTATGTATATTTTTTGGGTGATACCGTGTATGTTGGATTTGATCCGACCGTGTCACAGTCAGCAGTAGGCACATTTCTAGTTTTGTAGGAAAGAATAATTATGTTTAATTTAATTTAATTGAAATACACAGACATCCAAATAATATAAACAAAGACGACGGGCTTAAATTAAATTCAACATGGTTCCCAGCACTACATATGACAAAAACTAATAGAAATGTGCCTACTGCCGGCTGCGACACAGTACAAATTACTAGTACATAAACATAATTATTCTTTCCTACAAAACTAGAAATGTGCCTACTGCTGACTGTGACACGGTACAAATTACTAGTACATAAACACATACATTTCCCTATAAAACACAGTTTTCCCTGAAGATGGCTCCTGCAATGGTAGCCGAAACGCCGGATCAAATCCAACATACACGGTATCACCCAAAAAAGATAAATAAAATTGATTGATGTTCAAGAATATGGCTAACCTATGATCCATGTTGCGAGTCGACTTCCCGGAGTACCCGCTACTAGAGACCCTCGTTGTCTGGGCGCTGAAGTGCCATCTCTCTCTTGATTGGTCAATCCTGAAAGAAAAATGTTATAAATGCTGTAGACACTCGTTAATTCTGAACAATGAGGAGGGGGGGTAATTCAGATCAAGTGATTCCTCAGCATTTGTATAAATGCAATGCATAGCCAAGTAAAAACTTTTATTAGCTAACCGCAAAAATCTAGTTTTGCGTAAATTGCATTTTAAAGTTTGGTTGTCCATTAAAAATCAAGTTTTGTTTTTTTTTTAAATACTTATTGTTTATTATTCATGAAATGTATTATTATACATTACAGAATTTACAAGGTGTGGCAGAAAAGTAATGAGACTGGCAACTCTGCAAGCGATCTGACAACACTGCGTTGTTGCTCTTTATAGAGCATGTGTATTAATAACCTCCGATAGCCCAGTGCGAGTTTCAACTCCTTACGTCAACCACGTTATTTTTGTGGCTGCTATTAGTGAAGTTGTGTTTTGGTTGTGTGTCACGCAAAATGGACCAGCGGAATTCGGAGCAACATTGTGCCATTAAATTTTGTGTAAAGCTTGAAGAATCGGCAAGTGTGAAAAAAGTTAAAACTGTTAAAGTTAAATTGAAAAAATAACATTATCAGGCGTTGCCTAGTATGCAGGTGAAATAATTCAATTATATGAATCTCACCCGCATAAATAAAGGTTTCAGCTCTTTAACTTCACAAACATCAAAAGATGAAAGAATTGAAGGAATATAGATCCCGTGGCTAGGTCTCGGACTCACAGACCAAAGGTCCGTGGTTCGAATCCCACTCTACCCCAACTTGATTCCATTTTCTAATAGTGAGTTATTTACAACTCGTTGAGAATGGCCCTCAAAATTAAATATTTGGGTAAATTATAAGAACGCAAATATTTCTTTTTATAAAAAAAAAAAAAAAAAAAAGATGTTCAAATATGGGCAGAATGGTGAATGTTTCACAGTGTGTAAAGTGGCCACTTGAACCAGCCATTGACAGGTCATAAGCCCTGTAGATGCCTAGACTTCTATATTACCTACTCTTAAATGTTCTTCATCTCTGTTGTATTTTGTTATTATAAACAGCTCCCCGGGGAGTTTAATCCAGTCCTTGTCTACAAAAATTTGGACAAACTCAAAATATTGTTGGTCAATGGTATTCATAACTCAAATATGCCAAAAACGTAGTTAACCGGTTTTCCTTGTTTACCCACGATATATGAAATAGATTTGGAAAAATTCATTGTATTTTCAAAATCGATGTGGAGATTGTGGAGAAGTGTTTTTATGCATAACTTTAACCCTTTATAGGTCTGTGGCAAATATACGTGCCACTTTCAATAAAGGTCAATATTTTTACTAATTTCCATCTAAAGTTATGTTTATGTACTTGTTTCGTTAGGTAAACAGACAGTGGTCAATATAAAGGTCATTTTTGGTACAAATTGAAACCGGTGGTGCAAGTGGTGGCAAAAACAAAATATGTTATATAATTGGATAATTTATATAGCGCCGTTTTTGTGAAAATCACCTCAAGGGCGCTGTACAATAAATAAATATCCCAGCACGTCTTGCAGCTACAGAGCGCGTGGGCGGTTAGGATTCTTGTTTCTCGTCTCCAGTTATGATACATAGGAGCTAGATTACACGTCTTGCAGATACCATATAAATAAAATTTCCCAACATTTAGGGGAAAAATATATATTATATAATTGGATAATTTATATAGCGCCGTTTTTGTGAAAATCACCTCAAGGGCGCTGTACAATAAATAAATATCCCAGCACGTCTTGCAGCTACAGAGCGCGTGGACGGTTAGGATTCTTGTTTCTCGTCTCCAGTTATGATACATAGGAGCTAGATTACACGTCTTGCAGATACCATATAAATAAAATTTCCCAACATTTAGGGGAAAAATATATATTATATAATTGGATAATTTATATAGCGCCGTTTTTGTGAAAATCACCTCAAGGGCGCTGTACAATAAATAAATATCCCAGCACGTCTTGCAGCTACAGAGCGCGTGGACGGTTAGGATTCTTGTTTCTCGTCTCCAGTTATGATACATAGGAGCTAGATTACACGTCTTGCAGATACCATATAAATAAAATTTCCCAACATTTAGGGGAAAAATTATTGTATGTTATTTTATGCAAATTCAAAATTCTATTTGTTTTTTTTTTATTTGTACATAAAATAATTTTAAAATGCTGTTTATAAATCAAATAAATAAACAGATTACATAATTTTTTGAAAAAATGTAAAAATATTTTTAGTGAAATCATTGAAAATAGGTAAAAAAAATATTTAAATTTATTTCAACAGAGAGGGAAAAAGTTTTCGAGAAGGGAATATGGAAGTCTAGGCATTTACAGGGCTTATGACCTGCCATTGGCTGGTTTAAGTGGCCACTTTACACACTGTGTAACATTCACCATTCTGCCCATGTTCGAACATCCACATTTCCGCAACTCTTCCATCTGTTGACTTTTGTGAAGTAAAAGAGCTGAAACCTTTATCACGTGGGTGAGATTCATCCGGCTGAACCAAATCACCGACTAGGCAACGCCTCGAAACAATTTTCCAATTTTTATACTTCTTCTTTTACCAGGTAGTAATTCAACAATGTTTGATTATGTCCAAATGCTTGCAGACTGGCTGGATTTCATCCCTAGGGAGTTGTTCATATTTAAATTTATTTCAACAGAAAGGGAAAAAGTTTTCGAGAAGGGAATATGGAAGTCTAGGCATTTACAGGGCTTATGACCTGTCGTTGGCTGGTTTAAGTGGCCACTTTACACACTGTGTAACATTCACCATTCTGCCCATGTTCGAACATCCACATTTCCGCAACTCTTCCATCTGTTGACTTTTGTGAAGTAAAAGAGCTGAAACCTTTATCACGTGGGTGAGATTCATCCGGCTGAATATGGAAGTCTAGGCATTTATTTATTTAAAAAAATATTGTCCATTTCCATTTATCACCGTTTTAACTATTTTTCTGGAAGTATATTTACACTTTAGTGTAGCAAATCAAATTTATTTTTATGTAATCCCTATTTTTTTCCATGCATTTTTCATTTCCTCAGTTTTACTTGCTCACTTGAAAAACGTAAAAAGGGGGTTTTACTGTAATTAGAATAGGGCTGTGGCCCTTTCTAGATTCCATTCTGCCTTTTGACCAAAAACTTTGCGGACCCCTGTTATAGTTCTAGAATACATTCAAAGCGCATCTTTGTCTCTGCTCTAGTTTAATGAGCGTGGCGAAAATGGCCGGGAAAAGTAATTGTCTGTTATTAATTGTTAGTAGACATGAAACACTGAACTGGTAAACATGCAATCTGTGACAATAAATGCTAATTATACACACATTACGGACTTGCAGTTAACTGTAACAGTTCAGACATGCAACATTAAAAATACAATACTCTATGCAAAACTCTGACTTAAAATTACACAGTAATGAAGTTTTGTGTTTAACAATGTTTAAATCAGACTAAACCATCACATTTGAATAGTTTAGACATGTATACATTAAATTTATTCTGAGTAAAATTATACAGCAAGGAAGTTCAGTGGATTTTACAATTTTTATTGATTTGTTAATGTAAAATAATGGCTATGATTTATTTGAGTTTAATAATTTTGAAATTACTCCGCCTGTGACGTCACAAGTTGTCGTCGATGAGTTGTGCTGAAATTTAATAGTAGAACCTCGTAGCTGTAAAAGCACTCTGAACGTAAGAAAAAATGGCTATCCGCAAAGCGGAAATCTACTACAACACATAACACTATTCGCAAGAACCTTTGACGTTTCAAAGTACCGTATTTTTCGGACCGTAAGATGCACGTTTTTACTCTGAAAATTCAACCATAAATTGGGGTGACGTTTCAAAGTACGGTATTTTTCAGATCATAAGATGCACTTTTTTACTCTGAAACCAAAAATTAAGGTGCATTTTATGGTCTGGGTATTTTTTACAAAAAAATTGATAGATAAATTTTGGGGTGCGTCTTACCATCCGTAAAATAATGCTCTCTTGCTGTTAACGAAAACGCGGACTGTAAAGGAAAAACGAATTTCATTCAGTTTTGTAAGAGGTTGGGAGTGTTTGAATAAAGGATAGGAACATGGAATGGACACCTACCTTTGATATGATTTGAATGTTATTTAATTTCGGGCACTAGATGATGAAATGCAGTATATGTAACTATTTATGATAACTAGAGAACGACGCGCGACAATTCAAGAACTTTTATGCAATGTGATGTTATGTCAAAAATGTTGTGTGTTTTGTTCCAAATACAAATCTTCTAATTTTGAATTTCTTCCATCTTGATGTCAGGTAGGTACCATAAGGATGGGTCAAGGGAAAGAAAGGTAATCGGCCAAGAATAATATCGATGAATGTTGTTATTAACTAAACACTTGCAGCTTACTGTTTATGTCAATGATACCCAGGCTACCGCGAATGCGTGAACCTTAATTTTATCTTTTAATGATTCTCCTGACCGCCTAAACATTCACATTTCTTCTGTTTTAAGTTACCTGGAGTAGGATCTGCACATAGTCCAGCATTCGGAGCCATACATAATCACCGGTCTAACAATAGTCTGGCATAATTTTTCTTTTAGCTTTATAGGTATTTTATTTATTGTAAATAGCCACAGTAAAAAAAATAAAAAATTAATTAATTATTTATTAACACGGGCAGGATATCAACCAAGACCTCGTGCGCACTACAAAATATTCTAACCATTGCACTACGGGTGCTTTATTCATCACATTGTCTTATTTTAACAGTCCCTACAACGTAAAAATAACAGTGCTTAAAAATAAAAATAAATTCTACAATATACTCAACCATTGTAGAACAAACTTTGTCTGCGTCCGTCCTCCTCGTGGTTACACGCTGTGGGAGCCTCTCTTGTACCAAACGTAAGGAAATGTTGTCTGTATAATCTGAAAAACAATTTGATGTTATAAATCAATCAATTCGGGGTTTATGACTGGTTTAAGTAATCACAGTGAAATAATCATAATTGCGCCTACCATCCATTTTTTATTTAGCGTATTATATTATTATAGTTGGATAATTTAAATAGCGCCATTTTTGAGAAAATCACCGCAAGGGCGCTGTACAATAAATAAATATCCCTGCACGTCTCGCAGCTACAGAGCGCATGGACGATTGAAAATCTAATTCCTCCTTTCCAATTATGATATGTTTCAATTATAACAGATAGGAGCTAGATTACGGCACGTCTTGCAGCTACAGAGCGCATGGATGGTAAGTAATCTAGCCCCCACTTACATTATGTTTTGATTTGACAATGAAGTTAAGTGTTTGAATGATATTTGTTTATTTATGTAGCTGCTCCAAATTTAATTTACTTTGTCCCCATTTAGATGTTTTTAATACAAAATTTTGTGACTTCAAAAAAAAACTCTTTGAAACACTGTAAAATGAAACATTTGTCAGTGTGTAATAAGTTTATGTTCCTTTAATTATGTTTCTTTTATTATGATATCAAAATTTCCTCATCCCTTAACCTTCTTACGAGTTTTTTTTTTTCGCATGTCTTATATAATATATTATTTTTCTCTTTACTGTGTAACATGTTCTCTCATTATATTTGTGAAAATTTTTAACTGGATGTATGTACTATTTTTTTATATTTTGTATTCTTATATAACAACTGTTGTTTTTCCTTAATAAATAAAAAATAAAAATAAAATATTTAAATGAATACATAATATTTTTTTTTTTAAAATAGGAGTTCAACAAGTCATGGACCGTTGAAATTCTAGACCCCATTTACAAAATTGACATAATTGATGGTTGATATTATTTTGCCCCTCGGCAATTCGGAAACAAGAGACAGCAAATGTAAACATTGGAATAAACAGATCTGTTAACCATTCATAGGATACATTGTTTGCGTTGATATGTCTTACATGTGATTACGTTTTATAAACGACCTCGAAAAATTGTTCCAAACCAACTTTCTTATGTATGCTGATGATCTCAAAACCTTTAGGACCGTTGCAAGTATTGGGGATTGCTTGTCATTACAGTTAACTCTTGATTCACTCAAAACATGGTGTAAAAACTGTCAATAAATGTGAAAAAAAAGTATTAATTTGGTACTCACCAGAAGAGGGGACGTACCTACTCAATTTAATTATCATATTTCTATTATTAGGTATGAATTACATGTAAATTTATTTGTGAACTTAGTGACAATATGCAATGGCGATTGGATTTTTTAAAATTCTCTCTTTGATATAACCCAGATTCAGTTCCATCTTCCTCATAATAACCAAATTCGACTGAATATTTTACTACTTATTAAGAAGTGATCATTGCTTGATTACCTGTGTGCTTTGAGCATGGTGACCCAGGCCTGAAAACACTCCTGGGTTTTGGCTCGCAGATGGTAGATGAACTCTTCGGCATCGATGTCTATCCGTCGTCGGTTGGCTTTGGCGGATATGACAGACAGGCCGATGTCCACGGACCCGTGGAGGCGCCCGCGGGAGATGTCGGTCGGCCCGCGAGAGTAAACCAAGATGCCGGCGTCGACGACAAAATATCGCTAGATACAAAAAGACAAAACAATCAACAATGTTTCTGGTATGTCCGTATGTTTGTAGACAGGCTTGACTTCACACCCTGGGGAGTGATTAAGATCTAAATTAAACGCACGGAAGCATGTTTTTTTTTTTTTATGTTGCAAAAAAGTGCCTATGAAGCTCATGAAATGTTAAAATGTGGTGAATCTGAAGACTGTTTACAAGTGGTAGAGAAATTTTAAAACAGAAATGGGTCAGTTAAAGATGATCAACGATCAACGGTCGAGACCTATTTCGGCCTCCTTGTTTAGACAAGCATTTGACTATTTGAGAGCTTGCCAAAGAACTGAACATCTCATACGGGTCCCTGCAAATAATTTTGACTTATGATTTGCGAATGAGATGAGTGAGCAGTGGCGATTTTTCAGATGAGGAAAGTGAGACTCCGCCTCACTTAAAAAATCATACCCACACGTTCATTATGCGGCGCATTGAATAAAAAGCTTTAATATAAAAATATATTAACGTAAAAACAACCCTATTCCCTTGTCCAAAATACAGTTTATTGCAAAGCAAAGGAAATACACACGACGTCTTCAATATATTTAATTTAGTCTCTCTTTCAGAAAATACGTGCTGCAAGCAAAAAACATATTTATTTTCATGTGTTTAAGGTTGAATTTGGAAAAAAATTATATCATTTAGGCGCAAAGTAAACGAGCCTCAAACGTTTGAAGAAAATCATAATTGTACCCACGCTTATGCTACCTTTAAAAAAAATAGTAATGTACCATAGGTAATCAATATTGATGATTATAATAGTCTAGCAGAATTGTAGTATAAAATATATTGTAGCCTCACTTGACATTTAATTCAAAAACCGCCACTGAGTGAGTGGGAAATTTGTTCCCAGACTTTTGAATAGCAAACAGAAGGAAAATCCTGTGCCAGATTGCACGGAATTTGACACAGATCTGGACTTCATAACCAAAATTATAACTGGTGATGAAAATTAGGTGTATGGCTATGACCCTGGGATGAATATTCAGAGTTTCCAATGGAAAACGAGTGGCTCTCCTTGCCCTAAGAACGCGCGTCAGTCGAAGTCGAATAAGTTCATAGTGAGGGCATAGTGCGAACAGAGTTTGTTTCAAGGGGAACAACTGTAAACTCCGAATATTACAAGATACGATGCACGGAGAAAGAGATAAGAAAAATGGGTCAATGGCTTTGATGACAATGTGCCAAGCCACACCTCGCTTTTGATGAGTGTTTGGCCGAAAAAAGGTTCCTGTCTATTCACATCCGACTCACCGGATTTAGCACCATGCGACTTCGGGCTCTTCCCAAAAATAAAGACCGGGCTAAAAAGAAAACGTTTTGACACCATTCCCAAGGTTGAGAGAGCCACAACGGAGCAGCTGAAGGCTCTTATGAAAGAAGAATTCTAGAAATTTAAACTTTGATGCAACAAACATGCGTCGCAAGACTGCAGCGAGTATGAAAGAAACAAAATCATAAGCGAATTTGGTATACAACACAATATGTTAGCGTGTTCTATGAATGAAACCATTGTGTTATAATATGAGTATGTACATATAAACTTTTTATGATTTTTTTTCTAGTTTATCTACTGTATATTATAAGTGTTTATTTGTACACAATATTTATTTATTTATTTATTATATATACGGCCTAAGCCAATTACAGCAGTTACATGAAGAAACATAATGCAAGAAACGGAACAAAAATAACATAAAGCTATTTAGCAAAGTTAAGTATGTTGAAAATGCATTTAAGGTCCATCACAGTTCTACGTCTCTCCAATGAAGACAGATTAAGAGATTGCTCTATTTCAAAATAGAAATAATTACCCCTTTGTAATCCGATCAACCATGCCACTTTTCTTAGAAAATATGTATTTTTTGTAAAGTAAAAGGCACTACGTGCCATGTATATTGATAAATAAATAAATATACCAATACCGCATAGGATTTTGGGGAATCCCAATACTACATTATACTGAAATAATGCTAAACACAGCAGTGATAAGAGGGGTCTTTTTTTAAAAAATAATTTTAACGGCGTGTCACCTTAAACGTGTTTTGCCAGTGTCGTATAAAATATTTTAAAAATATAAACTTATAAAGGTTGGGTAAGGAGGACACCACAGACAAATTTGATTGATTTTGATACCTTCCAATAATAATTTGAGGACAGGAAGTTTAGGAGGGTGAAGAAGGGTTTGCATGTTAGAAAGAAGGTGGGAGTGATTGGATATTTCACGAAGGAAGGGAATCCATCATTGATCGGACAGAAGAGCAATATGCGGTTGAGATCCTCTTCACAAGCGGGGTCTAACTGTACATAATAAATACCTTGTGCCATCCTTTGAGAGGCCATTTCCTCTTCTTGTGAAGGAACCCGTTGAACAACTCCGGTTTCCTCTCGAACCTCTGGCCATCCTTCAATCCCTCCAGAACCTCCCATTCGGACCCTCGGCGCCTGAAAGAGAGTCTTCAATTTATATATTTACAGTCTTATGGCGGGAACACAGGCATCGTTATTGATAACAGTGAAGTATTTATTGAATTTTAATTTAAACTTTTAATTTTAACTTTTACTTTTACAAACTCTTCTGAATATTAATTTATTATGATAATGATAAATTGAATTATTAATTTATCATGAAAATTATAAATCACAACTCGTAGCGTTTGAAAAGTGACAGGAGGCCACAGAGACATACATATTTCATAGGCCCAAAAATTTTTAATTCTTTTTTTACTGATAATATTTCATTGATTTCATTAACTTTCAAAATTCATTGATTTCATTAACTTTCAAAATGTTCCTTCTTTTAAAAAAAAAACACGCACTATCCTGGATTCAAACTAAAGATATGAACTCTTTTTTTCTATGATATATTTTGTTGCCCTTTAAGGAATATTTTTGTATTTTTTTAAATATTTTTTTATTTCCTTTTTTAATTACTATAAAAAAAAAATACCATATAATCTTATCTTTCTTATGTTACACAAAAATATTATAACTGTCCATTATTTATTATAGGTGCAAAAATTCATTTACATTTTTTGTATACCCACGAATATGCCTTTGTGGGATTTTTTCGTTTACTATTTTTACTATTAATATGTATTTCATTGCTATGTAATTGTGTTTTATTTTTTTAATAATCGGTTTTACCTCTTATGTATATTGTAAAAAAATAATTTTAAAAAATAAAAAAAATTATAAAAATGTAAACAAACGACACATAGAAAAAGGAAGCTATCTACAATACTCTATAAAATCCATAGACATTGATGAAAAAAAATCCGATGACGTCACAAAACATCCGAAGACGTCATACTTAACGACGTCACGAATTGTTTGTTTTTGGCACCATTCAAATTACTAGAATTTAATCCTTTATATCTCCCTTATTTCTTAACAGATTTTAATAAGAATAGTACCGATCGGCTTGTGATTTTTTAGATTAATTTATTAGCTAATAAAAAAATCCACGATAATTTCACATTGTATAAATGGACAATGTCCGTAAATGGATAAATAAATAGATACAGCCGATGCAGATGATATAATATGCTTCTAATATCAATGAAACATTCAGCGTCTCGCGCAAGCCCACCTGTTGTTCCGGTGCTTCCTGTGTTGCTGCACTGGCGCGGGCGCGGGCGCGCGGCGCGCGGGGCGCAGCTCCCCGCTCTCGGCGGACAGGCTGTTGGTGTCCCCCGAGTTGTCCGAGTCTGAGCCGGCCTTGGCGCCCCCGATGCGCACCCCGCGGGACTTCTTGCTGCTCGAGTCGCCTGCGGAAACGACGCAAGTCAGAAACACGAAGAAGCTGTGCGGGAAGTGGAGAGGTGGGGGATAGTGAGTTCTGTTTAAATCAC
The DNA here is from genome assembly GCF_059751315.1 of Micrasema longulum. NCBI lineage: Eukaryota > Metazoa > Arthropoda > Insecta > Trichoptera > Brachycentridae > Micrasema > Micrasema longulum. The sequence goes on from NW_028278476.1 coordinate 33,268, forward strand.
GTCTGAAGAAACATCTCTTTTCTCTTTCTAAATCTATCCTCTTTCCTTTACTTTATTCCCTTTTCCCATCGGAGACAAGTATCGATATTGTAATTTTACGATAAATTAAGTGAGGTCAAAAGAACCCAACAAAATATAAACACTCGTTCAGCAACACAAATTAACTGTATTGTCCCGTTTGTATCAACCGCCTTTGGTAAAATGTAAAAAGCAATATAATGTAAGTGCTCCAAAAATTGTTAATGATTTATTGCCAAATATAAAAGACTCAAAATATGAAACAAATTTTAAAATAAAAATAACTGCACATATAAATATTGTAGCGAAAGATTTTTTTGAAAAATATATGTAAATCAAAACACGTAGTACTTTATATAATTGGTACACATATTATTCATATTTTTGTGTATTTCATTGCTTTATATTTGTTTTATTATATATTATACTATATTATTTATGTTTAAGTAACATGTATTCTTGGCACATATTCAGAGTGTTCTTTAAACCCCGTCACGTCGGAAACTACGATGATCAGTATGGGCAAGAGGACATATAAGCATATTTAAAAAAATATTTAGAACAAAAAAATTGTTTTTAAATAAAATATTAAAAAAAACAAATGATTGCTTATTTCTGCAGGGGAGAAGTGAGAAGAGCGCGGCGCAGTGTCAGACTCCCCCCTTCCCCCTCCTCGTTTCGCCCCTTCAGAAGTAAGCAACCATTTGCTTTTTTTAATGTTTTATTTTTTTAAATTTTATTCATTCTAAAAAAATATTTTTATGTGCCAATAAGTCTTCTTGCTCATACTGATTATCGTGGTTTCGGATGTGACAGGGTTTAAAGAACACCCTGTATATACTTTATATTTGTGTAATAACGATTTTTATTTTCTTACATTTGATTAGCTAGGCATTTATAATTAAGAAGTTTTAGTTTTTCTTTTTTATGTTTTGTTTTATTAGTAAAGGACTACTTATGCTCTAAAGATAAAAAATCTCCATCTTAGAACAGGCTGAACCATGTTAGATGGAGACTATCATAAACAGAGAACACTCCGTTTTCATTTTACATTAATTAGTTTTATATAGATTCCCTGTTGTTAAGTATGTATACTATTTTTTTGCAATAAATTAATAAAATAAAATAAATTATTTCATTATTACTGCCTATTCCATTTTTGCATTTATTTAGCTTTATTTTTTCTCAAATACATTTTGAACTAAAATAATATAAATAACACATTTTACTTTATTGGTTAGTTGGAAGAAATTGCTATTTGGCAATAAGCCCGCCAAAGTACAAAAATATATATGTACAAGTAGTATTACATATTTTTATAATTAATTGAATACTGCCAGTTCACGGAATATTGAGGATCTGCATCATTTTAGAACAATATAATGTATAATAGAACAATATGATGGTCGATAGATTATAACGATCGATAATTTGTTGAAATAAATAATCGATAATTCGTTAAAAAATATCGATAAATGGTTAAACTATTTAGGTACTCGTACTCAAAACATCATAGATAAATCGTTAAAAAATATCGATAAATTGTTGAGAACGACAATTTGTTTAAAGGAATCCTCGAAAGATCGTTGAAAAATATCGATAAATTGTTGAGAACGATTATTTGTTTAAAGGAATCCTCGAAAGATCGTTTAAAAATATCGATAAACCGTCGTTTTTGTCCAGCAGACCATTTTTAACGAAATTGAGTTAAGTGTACAGAAGTTCTAAAAAAGCCTTTATTTATTGTGAATGCATCTTCATCTTATTCTTAGAGGTGGGAGTCAGTACTGTTCAAGCTCCTGACGTCACTGCGACCTGTGAAGATCTATTGTGACGGGTCCCCGTGAATAGTTCTCGCCCTCTAAGTGCAGGTCTATGAAGATCCTGGCTACTGTGTGGAAGGCGAGAGTTTACATTTTGCTAAATCTTCCCCTCCAACCCCAGGTCTATAAAGAGCCTGGCTACTGTGTGGAAGTGCGAGGGTTTACATTTTTCTAAATCTCCCCCTCCAACCCCAGATCCTTAAAGTGTCGGGCTCTTAGGTAGGGGGCGAGCTCTTTAATATCCTCAGGTTTAACCAGTGATCTCCCGAGGATGAGGCTTCTTGTGAATGCACCTACATCATATTATCCATATTTCCAGTTAAAATAAAATATATTTAGCAGTCCTGAATAATAATAATTTGCATCTTCTTTTAATTGTATTTTAACTGTAAATTGAATAAGTATATTAAGCCTAAGATTGTGTTTTATTTGATTATCTCAAAACACCAAATTGTAACATGGACACTAATGGAGGGAAGGCTTCAATTGTTTAAGAGGTTTTTTAACGGATTTTGTTTTTTTGTCTGTTGGACAAAAACATCTGAAGCGACGAAATGGTTAAGAACGATAGTTTGTTGAAATAAATCATAGATAAATCGTTAAAAATATCGATGATTGGTTAAGAACGATAGTTTTTTTAAAAAATAAATCATCGATAGATCCTTTACAAATATCGATACATGGTTAAAAACGATATTTTTTTAAAGAAATCATCGAAAATTCGTTTAAAAATATCGACAAATTGTTGCGAACGATAATTTGTTGAAAGAAATCTGATTATCCGACATTAATCGTTAAAAAATATTGATAAGTTTTTGAGAACGATAATTTGTTGGAAAAATCATAGATAAATCGTTAAACATATCGATAAATGGTTAAGAACGATAATTTGTTGAAAGAAATCGTTAAAAAATATTGATAAGTTTTTGAGAACGATAATTTGTTGGAATAAATCATAGATAAATCGTTAAACATATCGATAAATGGTTAAGAACGATAATTTGTTGAAAGAAATCGTTAAAAAATATTGATAAGTTTTTGAGAACGATAATTTGTTGGAATAAATCATAGATAAATCGTTAAACATATCGATAAATGGTTAAGAACGATAATTTGTTGAAAGAAATTGTTAAAAAATATTGATAAGTTTTTGAGAACGATAATTTGTTGAAAGAAATCATCGAAAAATGACGATAAATTGTTAATAACGATAATTCGTTGAAAGAACTCATCGTAAAATCGTTGGAAAATATCAATAAATTGTCAAGTTCGATAATTTGTCGCAAGAAATCGTGGATAAACAGTTGAACATTATAAAAAATATATTTATAATTTATGAGAAGAAATCATAAATAAATAGATAGTTTCATTAGTTCAATTAATTGTTTTAAAATAATATTGATCAATCGTTAATAAATACATAGTGCAGATATATTAACTCTTTATTAGACTATGATATGAAACGGGTAATGAGTAATGAGTAATAAGCGAGGTTATTGTTAGTATCAGAATAATTAGGACCGCAGTCGAAAGATTTCTTGGCGCAAACTGCGGATCAATTGAAAATAATCAAGACAGACATAAACCACTTGACATAGAAAAATGGCCCATTTCAAACGAGTGAAAAATCTACACGGCACAACCAAATAACATTGGGCCGATTTATTTTTGCTTTAAGTATTACATAATAATCATGTTTTTATTGTTTTTGCTTTTTACTGCGTATTTTAATATTAACAATTTACAACAGGGATGGAGAATACCTTAAATAAGGGAATATGGAAGTCTAGGCATTTACAGGGCTAATGACCTGTCATTGGCTGGTTTAAGTGGCCACTTTACACACTGTGAGACATTCACCATTTTGACCATGTTTGAACATCCATATTTCTTCAATTCTTCCATTTGTTGATTTTAGTGAAGTTAAAGAGCTGAAACCTTTATTGTTGTGAAGAGATTCATCTGACTGAATTATTTCACATACTAAGCAACGCCTGAAAACCATTTTTTATTTTTAATTTGTTTTTTGTTGTACGTATGTATTATTTTTTACTATATACTTAGTTGCTACTAAGTATTTTACTGGGTTTTTACTATGTATTTTACTACATTATTTACAATTAACATATTACAACAGAGATGAAGAACATTTTAGAGAAGGTAATATAGAAGTCTAGGCATCTACAGGGCTTATGACCTGTCATTGGCTGGTTGAAGACGTATAGAAATTGAAAAAAGGTGTTTTTACACTAGAATATTTCATAGTCCCTGTAGCTCAATCACAAATAACTATCGACGTGCTTAAAAACATGCTAAGCATTTGAGCGATCACAATGAACAATAATGAACATGCTTAAGTTATCGCAGCCATAAGTCAACGCTCGTGTCGGTTTGTTTTTTGTTTTCCTCGTAAATAAATACATTCACTGGCGAAAAATCGGCGTTTACTATAAAAAATAATAAAATATATTGCATTTGCAAAATAGAAAGAAGTATTTGCCTTGCCAACCGCCGGCTAAATGCAATAAATAGTATGAAAAATAATAAATAAATAAATAAAAATAGCAGTTTTGGAATATTTTCCATATTTACACCGGTGAAATTCAAATGTGATTGCGCAGCAGGATTGTACGTCGCGAAACGTAAATATTTTGACATTTAATACCAGGTGTTCACGGATGTTGTATTGTGATCGCGAATACGATAAACAATCATGGTGACAAATTGTTATCACGTCGCTAATTAGCACGTCGATAGTTTTTTTTTTTTTTTTTTTCAATAAAAACCTTTATTAACGTAAAAAAACACAAAACATGCAGCAAAAAAATTGGAACAATTTAGGTTGAATTTGCCTAAAAAGAGTCTGGCTCTTGTGTTTGGCAAGTTTACAAAATATTATAAAAAAGAAACAAAAAATGCAAAACAAAATAATAAAATAAATAAAAATTAAACAATTGTAAAAATTGAGAAAACTTAATACTAATAACAAGTAAAAAAAAAAAAAAAACACAAAATTTATAAACTGAAATACACGGGCACATTTATTTGTGATTAAGCTACAGCTTTGCTGAAAAGCCCATTTGGTTTTTAGTTTAACAAAAAACGTGTAATGGACGGTTTCGGTTTACGCTCGCAATTCTCACAGCCCGCTGCATTGCAGCAAACTGTATCTAAGTTCGTGGTTAATAATCACAGAATGTTTTTTTTTCCGTATGAGCGACTCTATTAGGTTATTACTCTGAGCTTAATAGGCTAGTCGTATTCAGGGTCAAAATCTTCCGCGTCTTGGCCGGGAATGTCATCTGAACCTCGATTATGAACGCTATCTTCATCTGTATATATCGAGACGGTATACTTAACTTCTGCACTATCTGTATCTGCCTCGGTATGTTCTACCTACTTGTCATATCGACATCTTATAATCGAAACAAGCCAATGGAATGACCGCAAACAATTAGTCCGCGTTCCTTACGTCATTACATTTAAAATAGTTCTCATTTTTATTTTAAATAGGCTTCTGTAGTAAAAAGTGCTCACTTCAAAGCGATTATAAACTCCAATAAATCCCAATTCAAGCAAAAAATGCTCGCTTGAACATGAATTTTGTATGACTTTTGGAAATTATCTAGACGGTGCGCATAACTATCGTCTGTATGTATCTATCGACCGCCTACAAAACCGGCTCCTTTAACGTCTCGATACATACACTCGGAAAGATAGTAAAACAGATGGAAAAAATATTATAAATAAATTATTTTTTAGAGTGGTAATTTTCTAACGCCTAGATACTCTTATTTGTTAATAGGACAGAACCTAGCGGCATTATTTTAACATCTAGGCGTTTGTTTTATTAAAGTGACAGTTATGTCGGAATAAAATTCGACTTCAAAACTTACTTATTTCTGTCCCATATTTTTAATAGGCTTTTAAGAAAAAAAGTGCCAACCTCAAAACGATTAAAATTTTTAATAAATCATAATTAAAGGAAAAATTGCTCGGTGGAACAAAATTTTCGTTGCTTTTAATGCGTAGATAAACGTATCGAGGGGTTCTAGACCCGTCGGTATAAACCGATGTACTTACATCAAAACTTGATGGGGGGGGTATCGGTAGTGTACCTTTATAGTCGGTCGGGAGACTTTTATCTTCAACTATGACGTCATACTGAAGCTATGTCATTTTAGAGCGTAGATATGTGTACTGTGACGTACGCTTCACCTTGTTTCATATCGATGTACCTACCCAAAACTTGAATGTGGGGGGTCGGTAGAGTATCTTCGTAATCGCTAGAGAGAATTTATCTTCAACTATACCGTCAAGGTGAAGGTATGACCTCTTTATCTTCCCGTCATAATTGAGGCCCTGATTCAAACAGCAAGGGCCACAGAGGCTTCGCAGATGTGGTTCTTTCGGATTATATAGGCGTTCAGATTAAAAGTTTTGGACTATCGAGGCCCTTATTGACTAATCCAACTAGTGTTAAAGCATTTTTTCATTTTGTGAGCGAATGGGTGAAAGAATGGGAGGAACTAGGTAAAGGCCTACCATGAGTACTAAATCAGTTTAAGATAAAAGGATACATACTTGGGTACTAGCATCGGTTGTCTGAACTGAACTCTTGTCCGTCTGTGCTGTTCTTGTCCCATAGAAGGGAAGTGGTAAATTACAAATCTAAATAGTAGACTAACCCGAGAGAACCACGCGCCGACCATTCTCTAGGACCCGTTTCGTCTGCTCTATGGTCTGAGAGATTGTTAGGACGATTAGGGTCTTTGCATAGGATTGTTTCTACTGTTGGTATTAGGAAAATGGTTTTTGCGAGGGATTCATTATTATGACGAGAAGTAATTTCGCCTGAGTTCGATAGGGATCATGTTAGGATCTGTGTTAGGATTTTGCCAGTAGTGTCTTGATAATTTGACGTTCCTCTGTGATTTGGTATAGATACGTATTGTTTTTCTTCTATTGCTTGAGTGCATGTTGTATAAGGCAAATTATTGTAATGTTTCCTATATGTATTTGGGTTTTGTGTCGTTTGATTTGTTTGTATTACTACGTTCTTCTTCCTTTCCGAGGCGGGATCTGGAGCGTGCGGCCGCGGTCTCAATTTGGAAGTAACACTGTATTCCTTCACTGTCATACTGGGAAATTAGAAAAAGGTGATTGTGCTGACCACGTGTATTTGATTAATCACAAATTGACAATACTCCAGTGAGGGGTACAATGAAAGCTTTTAAAGTTTCTTTGTTTGGTTATTTTCGCAGTTTGATTGTAAATAAATATTAAATTTTCGCTTAATTAGTTTAAAAAAAGTGATATGTGAACCTGAAGAAAGACATACTTGAACAATTGGAAATTAATACATATCTAAATAATCCTAATTTTAAAATAATAAATGAACAAACCAACCTAATATCTTAACCACTATTAAACATATTTAAATAGACTGTTATTCTTCACTTTGTTCCTTTTTGTACACGCTTATATGACGCGTAATTAATAGATGAATCATGTTACAATTGCATTTATATATTTTGATAAGAAATTCTTTAAAATAGAAATATTGTATAATAATACATTTATGTTCATATAAATTTCCTCATAATATTTCAATCATGTTTTAAAATTAAAATGAACAGCAACCTATTATAATATTATTGATATTTTTTCGACAACAATTATCTAAATTTACAAAACTATAAAACTTCATTAATTATCTCACAATACATACTTGTATGTCAATAAATACTTACTTTGTTATATTTTCCCCGAAATTCAAATATAAATACCTAAATTCCCCATTATCCATTAAACACTTAGCCTCACCCTTAACCATTGGTTTTTCCCTCAATTATGATTAATGTACATGCTATAGTTCATAAGATTATTTTTATTTTCTACTTAAGTACCTTGAATTATATAACTATATAAGGACATTCAATCCAAATAATCTTCACATTCGTTTGAAAATGCCCTAATAAGGCGAAACAATTGTCACGAAGTTTTTATTTTTGTATGTTTATATTTGTAAAAAATAAAATAAAGTGTTCAGTAGACTCAAATCAGTGTTTGATTTCTAATTATAAGTTTAAAGACATAAGTCTTTATGAACAGTTTCGGGAAAGGGGTGGATGCTTTCATTTTATCTAGGCCCCGCTGCACATTGAAATAATATAACAAGGAATGTGTTAAAACAGAAAAACGTAGTAGATTGTAAACGTATTTCTTGTAGCAAATAAACATTGCCGTTATTATTATTTAAATCTGAGAAAATAATTACATTAAAAGGTACTAGCCTCGCTCATTATAGTATTTATAATGCAAGGCTAGCACTTTTATGACCTCTTACTGCGAGTTTCAAGAAGGATTTTTTTAAACATTGTAATAACTATCATTCAAGGAAAGAACTCATAGATTTTTTTAAATATTTTTTTATTATACACGACTTACTGTCTTTTATTGAAATTTTTTATGCCTAAATCTATATAACTATATTGATATTGTTTAGTGTATTTATACTCATAAATATTGTTTTACATTTTTATTTAATTGTTCGTTTTCAAGTTTATTTTGTTAAACTGATTAAAAATTTGATGATCACAACATTAATTTTTTTGTTTTATATTTCTTCCCGGTATATGTTAAATTTATAACTACCATTAAATAATACAAAATTAGCAAAGGCTGTAGATTTACAGTTTTTTAATTAACATCTACAGTTTTTTTAAGCGTGTATACAGTTTTACTCTAGGGTGGGGTTGGCAACACTGGTACACACTAACACAAAATAAATATACAGTCAAATCTGATTCGCGATTATAAAGCCTATCTTCATCGGTACATACAGAGACACATAACTTCTGTATCTTCTATTATTTTATCTCTATCTACCTCGGTATATTATACCGGCTTGTCATCTCGACATCTTATGATCGAATCCAACCAATGAATGACCCCGAAAATTTCATCATAATCATTAGACGTCTTTTGTCCAATGGTGAACATAGGCCTCCCCCTTTGGTCTCCATATCTCCCTATCCTGAACCAACCTCATCCAACCACTTCCTGCAACTCGTCATCTTATGTCATCATGTAGGTACATCGATATGAAGGTACACCGATATGAAACAAGGAGAAGCGTATGTCACAGCACACATATCTACGCACAAAAATGACACAGCTTCAGTATGACGTCATAGTTGAAGAATAAAGTCTCCCGACTGACTACAAAGGTATAGTACCGATACCCCCACCATCAAGTTTTGATGTAAGTACATCGGTTTATACCAACGGGTCTAGAACCCCTCGATACGTTTTTTTTTGCAGTCTCAATCCTGGGGATTGGTTTGCAGCAAAGTCCTGCATCTCCTCCTCCATTGGTCTCTATTTTCTGCAGCCTTCTTCAGCTCCACATAAGAGGCGCAGTTAAAATCTTCGCACACTTGTTCTAAATATTCCCGTCGGGGGCGCCCTCTATAATTTGTCCCCTCAGCCATTCCCTCTATGATGTCGTGCAAGAGACCCTCATGGCGCATAATGTGGCCGATCCATCGGGCTCGCCTCTCTGAGATTGTTTTGATTAGGTGCCTAATTTCTTCGATTCTATTGAGAACCTCGTCATTAGTGATGTGGTCTCTCCGGCAAATTCCTAATATTTTTCTGTAGCGCCACATCTCGAAGGCCTCTGGTCTTTTTTTATCTCTTGCGGTAAGGCACCATGTCTCACAACCGTACATCAATATGCGCCATACATATGTCTTGGCAAGTTGGCAAGTTGCTTGCGGAGTTTTAGTTTGATATTATTTGACTCAAAAATCTTTGATTTTTTGCTAAACGCAAGCCTAGCTTGGTGTATGCGGCAGTCGACTTCTCTTTTTGTTCTCCCATCCCAGGTGATCCTGCTTCCAAGGTACACAAACTCTTTCGCGTTTTTCAGAGTTGCTCCTGACATTACTATATTTATTTGTTGCTCATTACGGGCCACAGCCATTACTTTGGTTTTGCTCCTGTTTATTTTCATATTATATTTGTTATTTAATACGCTACGATACGTTTATCTACGCATTAAAAGTGTCAAAAATTTTGCTCCACCGAGCATTTTTTCCTGTACTTATGATTAATTAAAAAATTTAATCGTTTTGAGGTTAGCACTTTTTTTCTTAAAAGCCTATCAAAAATATGAGAGAGAAATAAGTTAATTTTGTAGTCGAATTAAATTCTGACATAACTGTTAGTTTCGGAAACGAGTGGCTAGATGCAGTAACTAAACTAGCTAGATGCTGCCCTATTAACATACAAGAGCATATAGCTGTAAAATTTTACCAATATAAAAAATAAATTGAGTTGTTATATTTTTTCTGTCTGTTTTACTATCTTTCGGAGTGTACGTATCGAGACGTTAAGGGGGCCGGTTTTGTAGTCCCTCAGTAGATAAATACAGACGATATAAAGCATATCATCTTGGCAAGTGTCAAAAGTAAAATAAAAATCATGTTTAAGCTAGTATTTTTGGCTAGAATTGGGATTTATTAGAGTTTATAATCGCTTTGAAGTGGGCACTTTCTATCACAGAAGCCTATTTAAATATAAAAGAGAACTATTTTAAATGTTAACGAAGTAAGGAACGCGGACTAATTTTTGCGGTCATTCATTGGTTCCTTTCAATCATATGATGTCGATATGGCAAGTAGATAGAACATACCGAGGAAGATACCGATAGTACAGAAGTTAAGTATACCGTCTCGATATATACAGATGAAGATAGCGTTCATAATTGAGGCCGAGATAAAAGTGGCCACTTCAAAGCCATTATAAACTCCAATAAATGACAATTCAAGCAAAAAATGCTAGCTTGAACATGATTTTTATATGACTTTTGACAATTACCAAGACGGTTGGTTTTAATGACCGTCCGTATTTATCTACCGAGAGATTACAAAGCCGGCTCTGTAAACGTCTCGCTACGCACACTCATCATCATTCCCTTTCCGCACCTAAGGATGCATAGGGCACTGCATTGATACATAAATCGCAGCGTATCTTGATCATTTTTGTTACATGAAGGTAAGATGATCAGTCTTACGCTTCAGGTGCCAGTCCAAGAACTATGAAATGTTCTAGTGTGAAAACGCCCTGTGGCTAGTGTCTCGGACTCACAGACCAAAGGTCCGTAGTTCGAATCCTACTCTATATACCTACTTGATTCCCATTTTCTTATAGTGAGTTATTTACAACTCGTTGAAAATGGCCCTCAAAATTAAATATTTGGGTAAATTCATAAGAAGGCAAATATGTATTTTTACTTTTAAAAAAAAACAAAAAAAAATAAATTTCAACTATGTCGGGAATTGAACCCGAGACCTCTTGCATGGCAGGCTAACGCGCTGACCATTACACTACTAGGCCGACAAAACACACACTCAAGAAGATAGTAAAACAGGTAGAAAAAATGTAATAACTGATTTTATTTTTTATAGTGGCAACATTTTTACGCCTAGATGCTTTTATATAAGGTGACGGATCAAATGCATTCACTCCACTGAAAAAATGTACACGCAAAACACTTTTACTAAGCTTCGCTCGGATTTTCCGATTTTAGCCAAATGAGCGTTTTACTTTGATGAGTGACGAATCAGACTCATTCACTCCCAAGTAAAATGTTTTTACTTCGATTAGATGGAATGTTCGAGTTCTTACCTTTTGTGGAGAGGTAACCAGGTTCAGTAGAGATGTGTCGAATCCCTGACATTCTTTTTGTACTCCGAATTCTTAATTTCCCCCGGTTAAGGCATTATAATCTGAAAAATTAAAAATTACAAATGAGTCACTAAAACTCTTGGGTTTTGTTAGCAGGACATCTAGTGACTTTACTAATATGCTCACGGTTAAAACACCATATAGCTCACTTGTTCGTCCTCTTTTAGAGTATGCATCCGTGGTCTGGTCTCCCTTCTACGTAGGCCGGATAAATCATATCGAATCGGCGCACATCGTTTGTTAAGAAAAGTAGCATGGATGATTGGCCTCGAGAGGGGAGACTACACCGACGGAGAAATGGAGTCAATGTTAAAAATCTCAAGTCTACAAAGACGTAGAAATAACATTGACTCCATATTTATGTTTAATTTGCTGAATGGCTTAATTGATGCACCATCGCTACTGGAACAAGTGGCATTCAATGTTCCGATCCGCCGGTTGCGAAATAATGTTCCTAGATCAGCACAGCACAAACTATGGCTTGCATGCGCCAATGTCCCGATTGTTTCGTATTGTAAACTCGAGACAAGATCTGGACATTTTGGTTTAAGTATTTATAGATTTAAAAAATCACCAAGATAGACCGGATCTTGTCTTGAGGTGGTAATTTTTATTTTTTTGTCCTAGCTTTAATGTTATTTAGTTGTATTTTATTTTATTAGTGCCTGTATTTATTATAAGAAATTGCATTTACCATCGTTAGAATGGACTGCATAAGTCCGTCAAATAAATAAATAAAAGTTTTTAAAAACACGCAAATACCGTGCGTTTTTTTTTCATTTTAATTTATTTTTTCAATAATATTTACTCATATATTTAATCTTAAGATTAAAGTCCTACCGAACTGTAAGCATACAATGACAAGATGGCGGTAGTGGTTAAGAGTTTATTATTTAGCAAATTACAACAGGGATGGATAATACCTTAAAACATACTTTTTTGTCTTATACTTAGTTCAATAATATAGTCTTATTTTATCTTATTATATTTTATGTTTAATTCTTAATATTTTTAATATTTTCGACACTTGACACTTGTGCAATATTTACACACGTGTCCACCCTCATTCCAATATAACACTCACTCACCCACCCTCTCACTCACTTACCCTCACACAAACACACTAGTATGTATTGTACGTGTATTTAATGTATTTCTGTGGATATCTGTCATTGGTTTTATTCTCTGTATATTTTTGTTACATGTATTACTGTTGATAGAAGGGAATATGGAAGTGTAGGCATTTACAAGGCTTATGACCTGTCATTGGCTGGTTTAAGTGGCCACTTTACACACCGTGCAACATTCACCGTTCTGCCTATATTTAAACATCTATATTTCTTCAATTCTTTGATATTTGTTAAGTTAAAGATCTGAAACCTTTATTTATGCGGGTGAGATTCATCTAATTGAATTATTTCACCTACATACTTTTATTTATTTATTTATTTCACAGTTTAAAAATGTACATAGGTTCTTTGTTTCAGGTCCCGACTAGCTAGGAAATTCCTGTGTTTAAAAAGGACCTTATTTTTACATGTTTTTTTTTTCATTTCATTAAATGATGCGTTAAAAAATTCAAATAATAATAAAATCAAAAAATTCAAAATAGACAAAAATTAGAAAACATACCGATAATAATAAAAATTGCAGCATAAATTTTTTTCCTCCCAGTCATTAAAGGACATGTAAAAAAAATAGGTACTTGTTTATGGTTGAATTCCAAAACGTAAATTTTTTTATTCAAATATGGCATTCTTTTTGCAAACGTCAAACTCCGGTCTTCTCAAAAACGAAGGGGTGTACAATGTATTGAATTTAATACTATTTAAGCATTACCAAAAATCCAGTAAAAATAAATAAATGGGTAGAAATTATAGGGAATTTAAGGAAAGAATTGATTTATTGGGTCCACGTGTAGTATTTAGCTAACATGATAAAAATAAAATAGGAATTAATTCATTAGTTACGTAAACCTTGATGAAAAAGCTTGTTTGGCAAACATCTGGAAATGTCGTATAGTACAATGAACACGTGAATATTGGAAACATAATTCGGATATACAAAACCTGTGTCAGACCAAATCATGGTGTATACAACAGAGGCGAGGATAGATAGAGAAAAAATAAAAATAACAATATCCGATACGCGGATGATACTGTCCTTCTAGCAGATAGTATGGAAAGCCTGTAACTATTATTGGACAAAGTTTACACGGCAAGTTTGAACAAAACAACCAATTTCCTTCGAGTACCTATTAGAAAACTCCAAAATTGATGTAGTCAAGTCCATCAGAGATTTAGGAGTTGTTTTGGACTATAAACTGACATACAACGAGCATATAGATAATACAGTAAATAAATCACTGAAATTACTTGGCTTCATTAACAGAATATCCTCTGATTTTACTAATGTCCGTACAATCAAAACTCTTTATTGCTTAACTGTTCGCCCTCTTCTTGAAAATGCCTCAGTGGTCTGGTCTCCATTCTATGTCAATCGCATAAATCACATTGAATCAGTCCAACATCGCTTGCTTCGAAAAATAGCGTGGATGCTTGGACTAGAGAGAGATAATTATTCTTATGCTGAAATAGAGTCAATGTTAAATATTTATAGTCTACAAAAACGTAGAACTAATATTGACTCCATATATATGTTCGGCATACTAAATGGTATAATCGATGTTCCATCATTACTAGGACAAGTAAAATTCAATATTCCGAAACGTAGATTGAGAAACAATGAAGTACTGTTCATCGATCAGCATAGAACAAACTATGGCCTAAATTCTCCAATGACCCGCCTTTGTCGTATTGTTAACTCAAGACAGGATCTGGACTTTTTTGGTTTTAGTTTACAACGATTTAAACGAGCACTAAATAAATAGTCCAGATCTTGTCTCGATGTCCCTTATGTTTGTCAATGCTTCTTTCTTTTTTCTTTAAATGTTTTAAACTATTCTTTTATTGTAATATTTAAACCTTATAAATTGTATACATGGACAATGTCCGTTAATAAATAAATAAATAAAGGGCTAGAGATGAATATTTCCAAGACTAAATGTATGGTTATTCGGAAAAAGCCACAAACTTTCCCAATGACTTTAAAACTTGGAGCGCAGTGTATTGAGCAAGTTCATCAATATAAATATTTAGGATGCTGGCTGAATGATAAATGGGATCACTCGCAAGAGATCAAAGTCAGAATAGAGGTGGCGCGAGACTTCTTTTTCAGGATGCGTGACCTTCTTTGCAGTAGAGACTTTAATTTAGACCTCCGAATGCGCATTACTCGATGTTACGTCTTCTCGGTACTTTTTTACGGCGTCGAAACGTGGACACTCACCCAAAACACTTCAAAAAAGATCGAAGTCTTTGAAATGTGGTGCTACAGGAGGATATTAAAAATCTCCTGGGTGGATAGAGTCCGAAACGATGATGTTCTCCGACGGATGGAAAAAGATAAAGAGTTACTGAAGACCATAAAGAAAAGAAAACTTGAGTACTTTGGGCATGCGATGAGAGGCGAAAAATATAAAATTTTACAAGTCATTCTACAGGGGAGGATTGAAGGAAAACGCAGTGCAGGTAGAAGGCCCATCTCTTGGCTTAAGAACTTGCGCGACTGGTTCCATTGCAGCACTCAGTCCTTGTTCAGGGCAGCTGCCAATAAAGTAAGAATCGCAATGATGATTTCCAACCTCCATCGGGGAGAGGAACCATAAGAAGAAGAAGAAATCAATATGTTTCTTTCTTGGGTGATGTTGGTGTGTTCCGATGTTTCGGCTACCATTGCAGGAGCCATTTTTAGGGTAAACTGAGTGTTTTGTAGAAAAAGGTATGTGTTTAAGTAAGGTGTATCGTGTCGCAGTCGGCAATAGGCACATTTCTATTCGTAACTTGGGCACCCTGACAAATCTGCAATAGCGGAACACTTTATAGACACCGGACATTTTTTCGCCTTCGAAACGAAAATTTGGAAGCCGGTCTTCGTCCGCAACAATTTTGACATAATATTGAAACAAAATGTGGCGAGTAGTTATTTACGACCACTTAGTTTTATTGCCATTTTGTGTTATGACACTTGATATCTAAAATGGTTTTAGGATGATTGAAACACATAACGTTATTACATCGGTGTACATATTATTATGTTTTGTTTGCTTTGTAATAAAATCGGCCATCGCCGACTGTTACGTGGCGGGAAATTCGGCCCTCACGTCCAGGTCGTCCAGTGGCACCACATATTTTCAGTAAAAAACAAGGGTAAGTTATTTTTTTTAGTAATAAGCTAAATAGGTACTCTGCATGCATGGGTTAAAAAATCAACATTGCAAAAACCCATGTGCTGTGTAAAACTTTGTGCCTTGATGCTCAAAATCTCCTGACGTCAAACCGAATCATCGAAAGGGTCGAGAGTTTCAAATACCTGTAGCTCAATCACTCGATCAGGTTGACGAAGTTAGTCGTACACTCACTTAAAAGATTACAGAATTTCTTGCCAATTGATGTTAAGCAAACATTAGTCCAGAGCTTACTTCTTTCACTCCTTGACTATGCGGATGTATGTTATCCAGATGCTAACTCTGAATTGCTTGATAAGTTAGAACGATTGCAGAATATTTGTATTCGTTATATCTTTAATCTGCGCTAATTTGACCACATAACCGAGTATCGCACGCAACTACACTGGCTCAGTATCAGGCATAGAAGAAACATTCACATTCTATTACTTCTTCACAATATTTTAAATAATTCCACTTCGCCGGTTTATCTGAGAGAGCTCATCCAACCTCTTTCACAACACGGACTATCTCTTCGTTCTAGTAACGAGAGAACCCTTTTAATACCCTGTCATCGCTGTAATTTTCTTGCCTCCTCTTTCACAGTAGTAGCCGCTCGATTGTGGAATAATCTACCCACTAATGTTAGAGACGCCCCTTCTTTATTTACATTTAAGTCAAGATTGAAATGTCACTTTCTAAATATTTAAATTGTTCCTTTATCCTTCTTCTTTCCTTCCCATCCCCTCTCCTCTCTTCATAGTATAGCGTTAATTTTTTTTATACATATTTATTTTTGTTAATCTTTGCTTTTAATTTTTGTATAAAATTGTAAGATTCACGCCACAACCATCACGCCATTTCCCCGTAAGGTTAGGAAGAGAGGATAGAACGCCACATCACTCTATCTTTGCATACAGATCTCGCTTCCTTTACATTCATACATCTTCTGATGCACGCGCGCCGATTATTCCGACTTTTGACATGTCCATCTTTAAGTATTTGTTGGATTTGGTCATGCCATGTCTTTCTCGGTCTTCCTCATTTTCTGCATCAAACAACATTCGTATTGTAAATATTCTTAGCCGTTCTTTCGCTGTCCATTCGTTCTGCATGTCCAAATCAGCGCAGAGCTCCTTTCTTGATTTTGTCGATAATGCTTGTCTCAGCCTTACATAAGGTACGGATCTCAACATTTGTGCATCTATCGTACATAGTTTTACCACACATTCGCCTGAGAGATCGCATTTCGACAGCATTCAGCCTACTTTCATCCCTGTTTTTACAAGTCCGTACGTCGCTCCCATGCATCAGGGTCGGGACCAGGACTCCGTTGTGAACTGCTAATTTTGCCTCTTGCGACAAACATTTATTTATTAGACATAATTAATTCGTTATTTATTCGCCATGTATAAATACGCATTTAACAGCAACCTCATGTATTCTGTCCATCTCCAACTGGGGTAGGAGCTCCAACAATCAGCAACTTAAACCCTACAACTTTACAGTCTCGAAATATACCGATGATTTGTTTGTAATTGCCCACCTGCGCTATCTATTTTGTACAGAGAACATTATAATGACATCATCCACCGCTACATGACAGCACTACTCAGGAAACCACAGCAAGATAGATATATGATGGGGTACGAACCAGTGGCGAATGGTGATTTTATTTACAGGTAAGCTATTTAAAAAAAAACATATATTTGTACATACATAGGAGGTACATAATTTATTGTAAATAATATATACTATAAATTGATATTTTTCTGTGGTTCTGTGTGATACAACAACTCTCATCCATAAAATAAACTCAAACGATGTGACATCGTGATAAAGGTATTATATTAGGTATTCAATTGAAATGTCAAATGGCCGAATTGTTCTAGTAATTAATAGTGCTAAAAACGGCCGCGTTGAGCGCCACGTGTCCTGCAATATGACGCATGAAAGCAATTATGGTCTTATGTCAAAAGTACCATCTCAAAGAAAAATAGCCCTTAAGAAACAATGTTTGAAATACTGTTTTCCAAATCAAGAATCTTCAAATAATTTGTGCAGTCTGCAAGTTTAACCAAGGAGAAAAAACCCGCACTGGGGTTAAGACATTCAAAATATAGTATAATTATTTGTATGAAAAAATAAGCTGGAATAATCGGCTAGTTTCTTGGCTCACCTCAGGCGCTGGGCGCGCTTTATTAAAATTTCTATTTATATTAGGATAAAGATACAAACGGTAGAAACGATTTAAAACAAACTGTAATTATTTATTTGTTTTTCTGTAAATAAAGTTACAATAAAACATTATTATGGTTAGTCAAATATAATGGTAAGCTGCGCATAATCGTTTCTATACACGGTTCGCCCCTGGTACGAACAAACTTACGAAACGAAGGCTCGACATGCTTTAAGGTCTGATCTGTTTTCCGATTTGTATCATACATTTTTAACTCTTTGGCGTTGTATATTTCGTGAATAATATTTGCATTAAAAATAATATATTGACATCACCAATGAGTCATAAGGCTCACGTCAGACGGTCTAAAATTCCACGCGGAACGATAAAATAATATATAATGGATAGACTTTTTTGTACAATGAATTCTTTTGATTTAATCCATGTCAGGCAAACGCACTAACCAGTACACCATCGATTACGAACATCGAATGTTAAGGATCTGAGCGTTAGATTTGTGAGCACCCTGACATTTCTTGAACACATATATAAAATCAGTGGTAATGCATTGAAGATGTTAGGATTTGTTCTGCGCACTGCCAGGGTTTTTGAAAATACCCGCGCACTGAGAACTCTTTACAACTCCTTGGCGCGAAGTCGACTCGAGACTGGCTCGATGATTTGGGGGCCACATGAACTGAAGTACTCTCTTATGATAGAGAAAATCCAAAAGAAGTTTCTGAGATATCTCTACATGAGAGAGTGCGGGTGTTATCCTCGACTCTACCCGACCGAGTTTCTCCAGGGTATTCTTGGCTACAACAGTTTGGAGACTAGAAGGAATGTTTATTTTGCTACACATTTTTATCGATTGTTGCGCGGTTTGGCGGCCTACGTGGTGTAGTGGTCAAGACGCTAGACTCACGCACGGAAGGTTCCGGGTTCGATTCCCGGTGAGAACACGAAAAATTAAAAATGTTATTTTTCTCAAGCCAGGGTGCTCTGTGATGTAATTCACCACTGTAATTAGGCCTCCTGGCCTGTTGTGGTGCAAAAAAAATGTTTAAAAAAAATGATCGATAATTCTGAGATTATGATGAGCATTGGTTTGTATGTTCCTGATAATTACCTAAGACAGCCCCGGCATAGATTGTTTCATATTCAGATATACAGGAGGAACCTGTCGGAAGGGCTATCGCTCTGGATGTTGATCTGTTCCATGTATCCGAAGGGTTTTTCCGGAGCAGGATTCTCCTACTATTTTGACAAGAGACTCTTTTTGTATTTTTTGACATTTTATAATATGTACGTCTTTATTTTGGTTTGTAATGTATGTATTATTTTTAATTAATTAATTGAATTGAATTGAACTATGAGAACGGCTTTTCTGTAATCGATTTTCTTTTTACATATTTATTTTATTTCACAATACGCACAAGGAGTATTTACGAAAATAGCACAGGTAAGTACAAACATCGGTAAGTTTTTTCTGTGGCTTAATCTAAAAGGGCCAATGCCAGATTTCATATTTTTCTTGTCACCATTTTGGTGAGGGTCGATGTCAATTAAAAAACTTGTACATTTACCTAGTTTAAACACACGTACGTTATTATGCGAATTAATGGAATAAGAGTATTTTTTGTCATTTTTTACGTAAAGCAACACTCATATGTCAATTTGACAGTTGTTTAGAGCGAAAAATTACGACTTACAGTTCATTAATCCTTTGGGAGCTCATATTGGTGTTTGTTGGTGTACTATATATTGTTTTTTTTACACTTTCTTAATAAATAACTCATTTTATTTAAATTGCTTGTATATTTAACAGTGTTTTTGAGTTGGTTTATATAAATCATGGATATTACGCCGAGGAAATGGGAAAAGGTTAAGTGAACATACATCAATGACTAAGAAGGAGATTGCAAATGAATGTTTTGTGAGTAAGGGAGCAGTCAGCAAGATTATTAAGCAGAAAAGAGAAACAGGGTCAGTTAACGCAAAGGGAATTGTGAAATGTGGAAGAAACCGAAAAACTGGTGTCCAAGATGAAATATCTTTAATCAGAAATAGTAACCCCAGAAAAACAAGTTACGAACATCAACGAAATTCGACAGCTACCGGGGTGATGATACACGACTCAACACTACGAAGAAGACTTATTGAATCTGGAAGAAAGGCAATTCCACCACAGAATAAACAGCTCCTGACGGCACGTATGATGAAGCAAAGGCTCATTTGGGCTGGAAAATATACCAAATGGACTGTAGAAGACTGGAAGATGGTTCTGTTTTCAGATTAGACCCACTTTCTCGTACAGGGGTATCACACAAAATTTGGCAGAAAAGGTGGGGATGAAAAACTTACTGTGGCTCATATTGACCAAACGGTGAAATATTCTGTGAAGAAGATGTTTTGGGGCTGCTTTTCGTATATGGGGACCGGATCTTTAATACAAATAGAAGGAATGATAATTAACCTAAAGTATAAAGCTCTATTGGAGCAGCACTCGAGTACAGAACTGAGTAAATGTTGTCCCAGTGGTGGGGCTGTATTTCAAAAGGACTCAGCTCCTTGTCACGTATAGAAGTTTATTATTAAGTATTTCAATGATAAAAAGATAACTCTTTTAGACTGGCCTGGAAATTCGCCTGACCTTAATCCTATAGAAAATTTGTGGACGATTTGTAAATCTAGGATACAAAAATTGGACTGCACCACCAAGATGATAGAAGATTTGGTTTCGAGATGACAGAATAAAAGAAAATGGCCGAAGTTTAATTGATTCCATGCCAAAACATGTTCAGGCTGTTATAAAAGCAAAAGGAGGACATATATCATATTAAATAAAAAATATTTAATGATTGTACGTCACCTGTAACTCAAAATATTAATAAAAAACGTATTTTATGATTACAAGGAATTTTATTCCATTTATTCGCACAATGATGTACGTGTGTGGTAATATTTTTTTATTAATATTAGTTATCAAAGACGTCAAACAGTTCATTATAACGTCACAAAATGCCTAAGTGGATCTGAACTTTTTTGGCGCAAGTCTTTCTAGGACTAAATCTTTAATGTTCTTTAGTTGTGTGGGGTTCATAGTCCATGATCGATAGCACACACGTGCATACTAATTTCACTTGAAATTATTTTACGACGACCGATGAAGCAAGTCAGCGTTTTCTGTTGAATTCAATACATTACATTCTGCGAAACACGAGATCAACGTCCTGCAGTACATTAACATCGTCACTACCATGGAGAAATGAACAACAAAGGAACGCGGTAAATAAAGATAAAACAGGACGTGGTAATGCCCAGTTCAGTCAGCCAGTCAGCCAGCATCAGTCAGTCAGTCAGTTCAGGGCGCGTAGTTCAAGGGCAGTTACTTCAACTCCTCATCGTCGTAACACTCGCGCGACACAATTCATTATTTATTCGCCATGTAATACTTAAATACACATTAAACAGCAACCTCGTGTCTTCTCTGTCAATCTCTAACTGGGGTAGAAGCCAGGGGCGAATCTTGTACAGAAGCGATTATGCGCAGCTTACCATTATATTTGACTAACCATAATAATGTTTTATTGTAACTTTATTTACAGAAAAACAAATAAATAATTACAATTTATTTTTAATCATTTACACCGTTCGTATTTTTATCCTAATATAAATATTAATATTTATGAAGCGCGCCCAGCGCCTGCGGTGAGCTAAGAAACTAGCTGATTATTCCAGCTTATTGTTTCATACAAATAAGTTTGCTATATTTTGAATGTCTTAACCCCAGTGCGGGTTTTTTCTCCTTGATTAAACTTGCAGATTACACAAATTATTTGAAGATTCTTGATTTGGAAAACAGTATTTAAAACATTGTTTCTCTTTTTTTATTTTTATTGGAATTTTTATTGAAGTAGACATAGAAAAGTCGGTAAGTAGTTATATACAAATATTTAATAACATTTAGTAAAATGTTAGACCACAAAGTTAATGCTTTAAATATTAATAATAAAGCAGAAAGCGGTGGATGATGTCATTAAAATGTTCCCTGTACAAAATCGATAGCGCGGGTGGGCAATTACAAACGAATCATCGGTATATTTCGAGACTATAAAGTTGTAGGGTTTAAGTTGCTGATTGTTGGAGCTCCTACCCCAGTTGGAGATGGACAGAATACACGAGGTTGCTGTTAAATGCGTATTTATACACGGCGAATAAATAACGAATTAATTATGTCTAATAAATAAATGTTTGTCGCAAGAGGCAAAATTAGCCGTTCACAACGGAGTGCTGGTCCCGACCCTGATGCATGGGAGCGATGTATGGACTTGGAAAAAGTTAATGCTTTAAATATTAATAATAAAGCATAAAGTGTCTAAAAGATGCAGATTAAATCGGCATTTTAAAAGAATTTAGAATATTTTAATTGTACCTAAATTATTCAAAGGCCCTACGGGCGTAAATATTGTTTAAAAGTTATTATTAACAATTAAAAATAATGTAACATTTGCTATACTTAAAAAGCAGCCTAAGAAATCCTTGAGTGTCTTTATATAACCGGTTCGTGAAAATTAGGTAGGTATTTTATATCGTAAAAGGTCTCTGGAGACCCTGGGGTGACTTTGATAGTCAGTAACATATTTTATACTAAGTTTGCTAGCCATTAAATTCATAAATTGTAAATAGGTAGGTAGATATTGGATGTAAGACAATTGTTTGTGAGGTGCCTACTACTTAAATTTTATGATAAATTAAGTGAGGTCAAAAGAACCCAAGAAAATATAAACACTCGTTCAGCAAAACAAATTAACTGTATTGTCCTATTTGTATCAACCGCCTTTGGTAAAAGCCATATAATGTAATGAGGAACTTCAGCCCTACGGGAAATTGGATACAAAAAATGTTTTCTTGCGCGGAGTAAAAATTAGAGCATTAAATTGTACGGCAAAGTTTCTTGAAAGTGTACGGAAAAATAATAAAAAACTGAACTTCCTTATTTCTCCAAAAATATTTAATAACTTATTCCCAAATATAAAAGACTCAAAATGTAAAACAAATTTAATAAAATAAAAATAACTGCACATATTAATAGTGCAGCGAAAGATTTTTTTGAAAAATATATGCAAATCAAAAAACGTAGTACTTCATATAATTGGTACACATATTATTTATATTTTTATGTATTTCATTGCTTTATATTTGTTGTTTATTATATATTATACTATATTATTTATGTTTAAGTAACATGTATTCTTGGCACATATATTTACTTTATATTTTTATAATAACAATTTTTAATTTCTTACATTTGATTAGCTAGGCATTTATAATTAAGTAGAATTAATTTTTCTTTTTATGTTATTGTTTTATTAGTATAGATCTACTTATGCTCTAAAAATAAAAAAATCTTCATCTTAGAACAGGCTGTGCCATGTTAGATGGAGACTATCATAAACAGAGAATACTCCGTTTTCATTTTACATTAATTAGTTTTATATAGATTCCCTGTTATTAAGTATGTGTACTATTTTTTTTGCTATAAATTTATAAAATAAAATAAAATTAAAAATTAAAAAAAGATCGTTATTAAGAGCATTTAAATTATTTTTTTCATACATTTTTCAGACACTGCCGAACAATTTAATGCTCTAATTTTATATTTACCGTAGCACTGAACTTCCTCGTGTGCTGCGGTGTGTTATTCGGCGGCCTCCGTGGTGTAGTGGTCAAGACGCTTGACTCACGCACGGAAGGTTCCGGGTTCGATTCCCGGTGAGAACACAAAAATTAAAATGTGTTTTTTCTCAAGCCTGGGTGCTCTGTGATGTAATTCACCACTGTAATTAGGCCTCCTGGCCTGTTGTGGTGCAAAAGAAAATGTAAAAAAAAAAAAAAAAATTCATAACTTCCTTCCATATCCTCTCTTCTCTCTTCTGCAGCCTCTAAAATTAAACTTTAGAGGGTTTTTGTTTTTGAACTGAGCGCGCGCCGATCCCGCACAAGCCTAAATTAGGACCTCCACGACGCGCAGCGATGCGACGTCACCTCGCAGCCCCCCTCTTCTCGCGACAAACCATTTCCGGCAGTCAAAACAGACTATCTAGTCATAGTTTTAAATATTATGTAATCGTTATAGTTTTACACACGAGGTCATCGAAAGAACTCAAATATTGGTCGCGGCAAAACCTCACACACCGAAAACGAGCCATAGAAGGTAATTCCTATTCGCATCAAAAAATATTTTATAACATTGTATATTATGATTGGTAAAGATTTTTATAATTGTTATTATAAAATTATACTTCCTATATGGGCTCTTAAAACTTGAAATATTAGCATAACTGATTCATGTTTATTTAAATAATATTCTTTCATGCCGAAATTATTCATAATGTTAGTCACAGTTTGTGATAAAAAGACATTGTTATTCAAATTTTCACGCTGTTATTAATGAAATAAGAAAAACAATGATGCTATTATTCACTTCGAACATAAGTATGTTTTGTAATTTACCTTTTATAAAGATCAAATTGACACTTGACATTCTGCTTTTTTTTGGCCGTAAAAACGGTGTAAGAAATTGTAAGTTGCATCAAAAGAGTCATAATGTCGGTACCTTAAGCTAGCCGGACCGAAGGGGGGGATTCGAATCCCCCATAGACCGATTTGGTCAGTTTCACTTTATGCGGAACTAACAGATAAACTTAGATATTTATCTTAAGTTTTCTAAAGACTGAAACATATCTTAACCAAAGAAAAATTAAAAATAGTATATTACGCTTTAATCCAGTCTTCGATAACATATGGTATAATAGGATGGGGAGGAGTCTTGGACGCGCATAGTCAATGACGCGAAAAATACAATAAAATACTATACAAAAAACATAAGACTATTCTAGTAATAAATGTATTATGTAACTTAGTAGACATTATAATAATAAATATATACATCTCCCCTCCCCTCCTTATCCTCTCTTCAAGCATTATTGTCCTTATCCCGCCCAATTTACAGTAACTTAATGTTCTTAAAATAAATATTTAAAAAATCTTTGATTATTGAGTACATGAAAATAACATTTTTATATGTATAACTTGTATGTATTTATTTGATATGTAATATATTTTCTTTACTAACTTTGTATACTAAGTAGAAATCTGTTATTAATTCTGAGTTTATACACTATATCTGTTTGTTTACTAAAATATGCATGTAGAACTGTTGATTTCCCAAATAAAATAAATAAAATAAATAAAATGAATAAAATGAATAAAACAAATAAAACAAATAAAACAAATAAAACAAATAAAACAAATAAAACAAATAAAACAAATAAAACAAATAAAACAAATAAAACAAATAAAACAAATAAAACAAATAAAATAAATTAAATAAATTAAATAAATTAAATAAATTAAATAAATAAAATAAATTAAATAATTAAAATAAATACGTAGATAGTGGACTCCTTAGTTTTAGAAAATTATATTTATTTCAGTGCCTGAAATATGTTTACTTGAATAGGGAATTGTTTGTTGTATTAGTGATATATCTGATAGTGTACTTTCAGTTCCAGGATGCAGAAGTTCGCACAGAGGCACTTCTAACATGTTGGTCCAAGATCCTTTAATATTTAAACCAAGGAACTACAAAACATTAAATCACTGGTACAGTTTAAAGTAGGTTTGAGGTCTTGGATTAGCATGGAAGGAGCAGATACACATTTTTAAAAAATAAAAAAAATAAATGCATAGTGCAAATAAATCATATTTTTGTAATTTTTAGCAATTTTCAATTTTCTTTTATTTTCTTTTCATGGTCATGTCATACCATATTTATATGATATAAACTTTTTAATAATTAAAAAAGGAATGGCCCACGCTCAGACGCTGAAGTCTTTGTGGGTATTTTTTCCAATTCATGTTATAGCTTAATTTTAAGATTTATTTATCTAAAGTGTATCTTTGTAATTATATTTCCATGTAAATAATATGTGTATGGAAAAAAAAAGTATCATAATCATTCCTTTTCCGCACCTAATGGTGCATAGGGCATTGCATTGGTCCACCAATCGCAGCGTATCTTGATCTTTTTTGTTACATGATGGTAAGATGATCAGTCTTACGCTTCAGGTGCCACTCCAGGGACTAAACACCCTTTTAAATAAATATTTCATATCAACCATGTCGGATACCGAACCCGAGACCTCCAGCACGGTAGGCAAACGCGCTGACCATTACACCGCGAGGCCGACAGTACTGCCTTGTGTATCCTGACCTTTCGGTTAGCATGTGCGCTTATTTCTCCATATAGGGTTCTTCGTATAGTGATGTAAAATTTATATTTCCCCCGCTCCATTCTACGGACGATATTATATCAATATCATCACACATTATTTAATTACTGTCATTATATCATCAAGATTGTAGTAAATGGAGATAGTTTGAAACGGGTCGAAAAATTTGTATATCTGGGTAGTATGTTTACTAGAGATGGAAATATGGACAAGGATATTGAAAGGAGAGTTAGAGCCGGTAACAGAGTTAATGGTGCCTTAAAGTCTGTCGTAGCAAATAAGTGTCTATCGCAAGAGGCTAAATTAGCAGTTCATAATGGAGTTCTGGTACCAACCCTAATGTATGGAAGCGAAGCATGGAGTTGGAAAAAAAGGGACGAAAGAAGACTGAATGCTGTTGAAATGCGATCCCTCAGGCGAATGTGCGGAAAAACAATGTATGATAGGTGCCCTAATGTCGAAATTAGAGCAGAATGCAAGGCTGAGTTAAGCATTATCGACAAAATTAAGAAAGGTCTTTTGCGATGGTTCGGTCATGTGGAGCGAATGAATGATGAAAGAACGGCTAAAAAGATTTATGATGCGAATGTGTCTGGTTGTAGAAGTCGAGGAAGGCCGAGAAAGACATGGCATGACCAAGTACAACAAATTCTTGAAAGTGGTCATGTGAAAAGTCGGAATAATCGACGTGCGTGCATGAGAAGATGTATGAATGTGAAGGAAGCAAAGGAAGTGTGCCAGGACAGAGTGGTGTGGCGTTCTATCCTCTCTGCCTACCCCTCCGGGGAAATGGCGTGATGGTTAGTTAGTAGTTAGTTAGTTAGTTATATCATCAATAATAATTAATTTTATAATGACGGAATTGAAGGTAAATTATACACCAAGGTTATGGAACATCAATGTCAGTATAATATAAGTTATGTCATGTTCCATAATATAATGGAAATCTGTAGATAAAGTCAGGACAGCAAAATATACAGACGCGATCAGCGGGAAGGATTAATTTCCTATTAAAAATGCGCTGTAATTGGTGTACACATCGTGGTTTAATATTCCGAAAGGAGTCAAACAGGGATGTGTAATGTCACCATGGTTGTTCAACATATACATCGATAACTGTATGAAAGAACTGAAAGATTTAAGAATGGGAGCAAAAATGAGTGGTATAACTGTTAACTGTCTTCTGTATGCGTATGATGCCGTGCTTCTTGCCAGCGGCAAAGAAGACCCGCAATTCTTGGTAACAAAAGTCTACGATGTATGCAAGAAAAGCGATTTGCTTATGAATGTTAATAAATCAAAAGTGATGGTTTTTGAAAGGGATGAAAATATAACTAAATGTGAGATCAGCGTGAACGGAGATATTCTGAATCAGGTAGAAGAATTTGTGTACCCGGGAAGTCGTATGTTTACTAGGGACGGAAAGGCCGAGAAAGTTATTGAAAGGAGGGTGAGTGCCGGGAACAGGGTGAACGGTGCACTAAAATCTACTTTGGCAAACAAATGTTTATCGCAGGAGGCTAAACTAGCAGTTCAAAGGGGAGTTCTAGTGCCAACTCTAATGTATGGGAGCGAAGTATGGAATTGGAAAAATGATGATGAAAGTAGGTTGAATGCTGTCGAAATGCGATCCCTCAGGCGAATGTGTGGTAAAACGATGTATGATAGCTGCACAAATGTCGAGATCCGTGAAGTGTGTAAGGCTGAGACATGCATTATTGACAGAATCAAGAAGGGGGTGCTGCGTTGGTTTGGACACGTAGAGTGAATGGACAGCGAAAGAACGGCTAAAAGATCTACGATGCAAATGTTGATGGATGCAGAAAACGAGGAAGACCGAGAAAGACATGGCACGATCAAGTCCATCAAATACTTGAAGATGGACATGTCAAAAGTAGGAATAATCGACGTGCGTGCATGAGAAGATGTATGAATGTAGAGGAAGCGAGGTCTGTGTGCCAAGATAGAGTGTTATGGCGTTCTATCCTCTCTGCCTACCCCTACGGGGAAGTGGCGTGATGGTTTGTTTGTTGTTTGTTTGTGCAATTGGTGTACTAATATACGTTTATGTACATTACAAAAATATTTCGAGGCACACATAGCACGAAAAAATTAACACTTAAATTAAAATATACGAAGATGGTAAAATAAAAATACCGAGCAATTATAGAAAAGGAATGCTATGCTATTTGAATTTTTTTCACTACTATAAAAGCAGTTGCGGTATTTCCATAGAAGCCCAAAAGCCGGGCTTGCCTAACCGATTTCAAATCGAAATGACCAAATCTGGACCTAACGATTATTACAAATAATTCATTTAGTTGTTTAAAATTTAGCGCGCTCGTTTGTAAAGTCGTCATTCTTATCTGGAGACGAATTTAGCTGAAACCCGAATCCCATAAAATCCACGTGCACGGACGCTGGCAGAAGCATAATGTATAGTCATCTCGCTCTCTCATGTGGGCTTCTTATGTGGCTTTCTCGTCGCAAGAAAAATTACAAACATTGCATTGCGAATACAAACAAGGATAACAAATTTTAGTCACATGGATATAGGTATTGCTTTTTGTACAGAGGTTAGTTTTCTTAGTTAGTTAAGGTTCCACGTTTGCGTGTGGAAGCGATAGAACAGATCGAACGTTTTCACGACTGTTTATTTTGCGTTTGTTTTTTTCTATCTTTGTTAGGTTATTTTTCTCTAAATTAGTTTAAGACCCGCATTGCGCTACTTATACATTATGTTCACAAGCAAGATTTTTTTTTAAATGGGATTGCTTTACTGGTTAACCCTAGGCACGCTACTGTAATGAAAGATGTCGATATCCGAAGAGATACGGTTGAGTAAAGACATTTATTTATATATTATATTATATTATTATATCATATTATAAAATTAATAATCTTGGTGTATACATAGACCAAAACTTAAAATGGAAAGACGATATTAGTAAACTAGTTAAACGAATTAGAAAATGAGTATACATATTTATTAGATTAAGGAATATTTAAAAAAATCAATTATTTAAAAATAGATAATTACTCAACTGTACAATCTTTGTTACAATATGGTATTGTGGGATGGGGTGGTGCATATTCCAATATATTAACCCTCTTAAAATAGTACAAAGATTAATTATTAAAGTTATTTTTAAAAAACCCTCAACATTCAATACGGAAAGTCTATATAAAATATTTAAGGTTCATACAGTGGACACTCTTTATAAAATAAATTCTATTTCACAAATTTATTAAGAAGAAAAAATAAAAGAATTTGAGATGAATAAGTCACTCAGATACCAACATAATATTAAAATTCCTAAATTCCACACAAGTCATGGTCAAAATAGCTTTGTCTTCAAAGGTGTAAAAAATTATAATAATCTTCCCACTGAACTAAAAACTATTAAAAATAATATATCAATAAATAAATGTAAAGTTAATCTCAAGAAATTTTTTGAACACGTGTAAACAACATTAAATTTTAATTAGTATGAATGTAATATTGTTTTATGTTTTTTCTTTATATATCCTAGGTTTTTATTTTTCTTTCTCATATACTCATATTTAAAATTATATAAACAACTAAAACAGTGTAAGTCACTCTCCAAGCACAAGAGTTAGTCTCTTTTTTGGAGAGTTACAGTGATAACATTTACTAGATGAGTAAAAGTAGATATGTTTAGAATTTTACAAAAACGTGTACTTTTTATGAAATTTATTAATCAAAAAAATTTAAAAAATATTAGAAAAATCACATAAGCAAAATTACAGACAAATATTCTACTTATTTAAGTATTTACTAAGGATGAATCAAACAAGTGAAGGAGTGTAGTATAGCCGAATACTTGAAAGGATCTATCAATTCCTATAATGCTTGTTCTAAGGAAACAATACCATGCGCCAGAAAAAAAAATAATGTAGGAACGTATTTGCAAAAGTGTACAGCTTTTCCAAATATCAACAGTATATTGAGTTTGTCCAAATTTTTGTAGACACGGACTGGATTCAACTCCCTGGGGAGCTGTTAATATTAACATATTACAACAGAGATGAAGAACATCTTAGAGGAGGTAATATAGAAGTCTAAGCATCTACGGGGCTTATGACCTGTCATTGGCTGGTTTAAGAGGCCACTTTACACACCGTGTATCATTTACCATTCTGCCCGTATTTGAACATCTATATTCCTTCAATTCTTTCATCTGTTGATGCTGTTGAATTGAAGAGCTGAAACCTTTATTTATGCGGGTGAGATTCATCTAATTGAATTATTTCACCTACATACTAGGCAACGCCTAAAAAAATTTTTTTTTCAATTTCTATACTTCTTTATGGACCAGGTGGATAAATAAAGGTTTCAGCTCTTTAACTTCACAGACATTAACAGATGAAAGAATCGAAGGAACATAGATGTTCAAATATGAGCAGAATGCTGAAAGTTACACAGTGTGTAAAGTAGCCACTTAAACCAGCCAAACTTCTATATACCTTCCCTAAGATGTTTTTCATCTCCGTTGTAATATGTTTTTCAAATATCTTTATAAAATTAACAAATTACAACAGGGATGGATGATATCTTAAATTAGGGAATATGGAAGTCTAGCATGTACAGGGCTTATGACCTGCCATTGGCTGCCACTCTGCCTATATTTAAGCATATATATTCCTCCAAGTCTTTCAACTGTTGATGTTTGTGAAGTCAAAGAGCTGAAACCTTTATTTATCCACCTGGTCCATTAAGAAGTATATACATTGAAAAAAATACAATTTTTAGGCGTTGCCTAGTATGTAGGTGAAATAATTAAATTAGATGAATCTTTAAAAAAAAAAATTTTGATTAATGTACTACCAAATTCGGTAAATATAATACATTATACCGTTGTACATTTTACATGTTTTTTGACAAATATTTTTTTTTGTTGATAAATATGTATACTATAAAATGCAGTAAATAAAACATAATCTATATATTATATTTTTTACACGTTCTTTGACAAAGAACTTGATTTTTAATTTGATTTACATACTATCAGTTCTTATACTATCAGTTTTTCATTCTAATTACTATTTTTTTCCATTTTAATTATTGTGGCCCAATATGGGCACAAGCCTGAAAAGCCTTCATAAGTTCATAAATATATGTAAAATGTAACTTTATTTAAATGAATAAACAAATAAATCGTTAAGGGATTATTCATTGCCTTTATACAATCGTGTTCTGTGCTCTGTATCGCGAATTAAAATTCTGAGATGGCTTATTGGGACTCGATCGGTATACATTTCTACAACGCAGCCAGGTAGGTATGAGAATTTTATACTAAAAAATGACATTTCGCATTTTTTGCGATTAGTTAAAAGTTTGAAAAATATTCTTTAGAAATGGGCAAGTATAATCGATAGTTTAAAAACATTTTTTTAATTTGGAGTGTTCAGGGGGTGTCACTGTCACCTGTTTGTCAATACATTTCGATCCACTGACATTTCCCGCTTGAAATAGGTCGGCGTAATTTTCGGAGCCGAGGTCGGGTGGTCGGATTAACCTCGCACTCATTCAAGGTTGCCGTCAATTTGATAAACGGGCAGATCTGCCATTACCACACAGGAATCTTACATAAATCAATCAACCGCTAAAAGAACAATCAACACTTACGTAATGTCGTAAAAAAGGATCCATATAAGTGTAAAATCACGACACAAATCAGTTGCACCGTTCACTTTAAAATGACATTTCGCACGGAACTTTGGGTGGCACTTGAATCGGAAAGCTCCACTCGAGAAATGTGACAATTTCTGAATTGAAATACTCGAAAAATCCGGAACAACGTCAATTTCAATTATGTTTCTTTGAGAAAGAATTCACCCGTTTTCGTTGACACTAGAAAATTACAGGCACACTCGCACTGGCATAGGTATTCTATTCGTATTCGCCAGTACTACGCCTGACGTCACCGGACTCTTGACGTTTCGTATATTTCTACGCAAAGTCAAGTTGTTTGCCTCCTAGCGAGGGTTTTCTAAACTATCGCAATGCGAAAATCTACTTCAGCGCAAACATGGTATACGCATGCATGGTCTGATCGTTTTTTTCTTTTTCCAACGTTGCGCATTATAAAACTCGATAAAAGGTGAAGGAGAAGTTACAGAATTCAATTTTTAGTAAGGCCGTCAAAAAATATTGAGAAATGGGTAAAAATACTTATGAAAAAAAAAGTAAAAATTCAAACCATTTGTATTAAACAATTTATAAAAAAACGTCATCATTCCCTTTCCGCAACCAATAGTGCATGGGGCACTGCATTGGTACACCAATTGCAGCGTATCTTAATCATTTTTGTTACATAAAGGAAAGATGATCAGTCTTGCGCCAGTCCAGGGAGTATGAAATATAATAGTTTCAAAACATTGTTTAAATCAATATTTCATGTCAACTACGTCGAGAATCGAACCCGAGACCTCTTATATGGTAGACCAAAGCGCCGACCATTATACCACTGGGGGGACAAATTATATATAAATTATAAATCATTTATGTACATACCTTAGATGATAAAACCCGGAAGTCCACTTTTTACCGTTTCGAGGTTAAAAATTCAGAAATTATTTCAATACATGAATAAAACATCGAAGTCCGCTTTTGTCATATAAATGCTTTTTTGAGTTAAATAAAAGTCCACTTTTTTTAGTGAAGAAAATATTAGAAGTCTCAGATACATTATTTTTAATACAGAAATTATAAATTAATCGTTATTTTACATTAAAAGTTCTTTATGGATTGAAATTATCTCACTTGGTTAAAAATTTATGATGTTTTGAAAATCGCACAATCACAAAATTAGTTTCCTGAACATTTCGTTCAATGTGACTACCGTGGTTAATCATTTAAGATACAGATATTATTATTACAGCTCCTATAAGGGACATGGCACCCTTGATGTGATTTTCACAAAAACGGCGCTATATAAATGATTCAACCATAATAATAATGGCCTTTATACTTCTGAACGGTTTAATTTGTAATCATTTTGCGCATACAACTATAAGTACTGAGCAACTACTTAAGTGCTAGACAACACATATCATTGATTTGGTCATTCTGAATCCAGAAACAATTTACCATTGATGATGCCTGTGGTGACAGTAATGGGCTGTTAAACAGCTGACCAAGAGAGGTGGATCTTTTCCAAACTAGGATGACCAGTTTTATACTCTTCTTCGTAGTATCGTAATGTGTATTAGTGATTTAGCTGTCTTTGTTTTTTATAGTTTTTATTGACTGCATGTTGTATCTTTATAAATACACTTTTTTCAAATCTTTTTTTTTAATACGCTCAATGTACATTATAAATGGCATGTGTGCTGTAATGTAAACGTAAATTATAAACAATAATATAAAATAAAAATAAAACAACTTTGTTTCGAACCACTTCTTTTTTCTACCCTCCGGTTTCAAAGCTACACAAGCTTCTTTATCATGGTATAATGAACTTATGAATTTCATCCCATTTTATTTTAACAGATAGGTATTACTAAATGTACTCGAAACATATGGAGCTAATAAGTCGTGTATTTTTGTCATGTTGTTCTTGTAAAGGTGGAAGTATAAAGTGAGATGGATACGATATTTATAACTAGATAGGAGGAAAAACAAAGTTGTTTTATGTTTATTTTATTATAATGAATAACCACAAAGAAGTGCTTCAAATATAAATTTAAAATACGATAATGTTTTTGTTTATATTTTAAGATTTTAAAATGAATAAAAATAAAACTGCCATATTGTTAACTAACTAGGTTATTGGAATAACCAAAATCTCATTTCGTCATCTAATCTGAGTTTAGTGTTGGTTGGTTGGTAATTGATTTTACGTCTGAAAAAAAATCATCAGACCATTTCGTTATATCATAGAAGTACTGAAGTACATATCGCACATAATTATTAAATGTAGATAGCAGATACAAGATAAAAAACGCAATTAATTACTGATATTGATTTCCATCTGTCGAGATAATATTTGTTATCATCAATGTAGGTAACATGGAATTAAGAATAGTCCAGAAGGAGCGTAGAATCATATTTGAACACATTGGACTGTGCCTCCTCCCGCTATGCCCACTTTTTCCGCGCGCATTCGTGATGTCGCCGCGTAATGTTGCATGATGGGAAAAAATATAATATAAAACAAATGTAAGATAAAAAAAGCAAACTGTTAATTTCTCTAAAATTTTATAGTGCACGCGAAACTATTGATTGACACAACAGAGTAGATAAGTAAAGGGTCATTTAATAAGAGTAATTGAATTAATGAACTTTGAACTGAAAATATAAAACAAATTTTATTTTACATAAAACGGATATTTTTATATCATGTTAAATAATATTTGATGTTTTAAAGATAATGTCGGTCAAATGTCCACCACAGAGTTGTTTAATCCTAAGTTCAATTTTCATTAGTTCTTTCATTAGACGAGCAAAGTAGGGTAAAAAATTTACTAGGGTAATAGGGTAAAAAATTTACTAAAACAAATGTAAGGTAAAAAAAAGCAAACTGTTAATTTCTCTAAAATTTTATAGTGCACGTGAAACTATTGATTGACACAACTGAGTAGATAAGTAAAGGGTCATTTAATGAGAGTAATTGAATTAATGAACTTTGAACTTACAATATTTAAAAAAAAATATTTTACATAAAACGGATATTTTTATATCATGTTAAATAATATTTGATGTTTTAAAGATAATGTCGGTCAAATGTCCACCACAGAGTTGTTTAATCCTAGGTCCAATTTTCATTAGTTCTCTCATTAGATGAGCAAAGTAGGGTAAAAAATTTACTACCCTGGCAACACTAACGAAATGTCCATTTTGATTTCTTCGACAATCTGAAAAATAATTCAATTTTTAAGTAATGTATTTGCTTGCTAATTACACATAAAATGTGATCCCATCATGTTTCTTTAATATCCTAGCAGTATTTCTACACTTTAAAAGGACACAACACGGCATAGTTGAATTCAAATCAGGAGTTGCGTACTGAGCGACGTCTACAAAGAAACTAATGGGTCAAAACGTAAACTTACTCATTTATGAGTAGTTTAGTCGCCTTCTGTTTGATGCTCGCATGCGGTTTCTGGACTATTCTTAATTCTATGGTAGATACTTATATTTCTAATATTATTTCAGCGTCATGTGTTGTATCACGTTACTTTTTATGTTACTATGATCAGTCCCAAAATTAGTTATATGTAACTCAGAACAATATTTTGTATTGTTAATAAATAAAAATAATATATAATTGCATTACCTGATTACGGCTACAAAGTTTTTACATTGCCACAGTCTTTATTTTTTCATTTAAAACTGTTTTTTTTCTACAATTCCTTTTGCCAGTCATTAAAAGTTGCATTGAATATCTGCGGATTTAGGCAAGCGTTTCTTATTTTTATTTTCAACATTTCTGTATTTCTTTTCTTTTATTTACAATTATCTTTTGAAAACCAATATCGAAAAATAAATTTAGATAAGTAGACATATTTGCTAATAAATCCACTGTGTGTATACATACATTAATGAGTAAATCAATGTTTTTTTTGTTTATTTACCAACATATACGAGTAATATGTACAATTTAACACTTTAAATCTGATTCCGAGGATTTTTTTGTTTTCCAATAAACGCAAGCTCACCAAAGTAACAAAAGTTAAACAATCTAATCTTTACAATATTTGAGTTTGTCCAAATGTTCAGGTTTCAGCTCTTTAACTTCACTAAAATCAACAAATTGAAGAATTGAAGAAATTTGGATGTTCAAACATAGGCAAAATGGTGAATGTTACACAGTGTGTAAAGTGGCCACTTAAACCAGCCAATGACAGGTCATAAGCCCTGTAAATGCCTAGACTTCTATATTCCCTTATGTAAGGTGTTCTCCATCCCTGTTGTAATTTGTTAATCTAATATTTATTACGCTATAATATAATAATATAAGATTTCTATTTATGGCTCCTAATGTTTTAAATATTTTTTTATTACATTATTGTGATATAATTTATTTTAAAATAACTAATTGATTGACTATTCGTAATCGAATTCAACAAAAAATTATCATAAAAAAACAATAAAATATAATGACTATTTCACATCATCTACGCTAATAGTGTTGTGCATAACACAAAATCCACAGTTAAAAATACAATAAAGTAAACTATATTGAAAATTTTGATCAATTTTGTTTATTTAAGAACTAACCTTTTTCTGATCCATTGGATTTTTTTTATTATTACGATCGGATAATGTTTCAATATATTTACTTGACAAATAGTGATGTAATTTCTCAAGTAGTAATATATTACATTAATCAAAAATAATAAATATGGTGGAAATGTAGATAATTAAACATAGCCAGAACAGTAAATGTTACATAATGGATAAACAAGCTAACGACAAGTCATAAGCCCTGTAAATGCCTATAACTCCATATTTTCTTCTCAAAAATGTTATCCCTCTCGTTGCATTCAATTTAAATTTGATCACTTGCCATTGTACGGGGACAGAAATATTTAGCTATTTTTCCGGCTTTAAACATCATAGAGGGAATGGCTGAGGGGACAAATTATAGAGGGCACCCCCGACGGGAATATTTAGAGCAAGTGTGCGAAGATTTTAACTGCGCCTCTTATGTGGAGCTGAAGGGGGCTGCAGAAAATAGAGAACAATGGAGGACGAGATGCAGGACTTTGCTGCAAACCAATCCCCAGGATTAAGACTGCAAAGAAGAAGAAACAATAAAATTAACGATAGAACAGTAACTTCTGCTTTATTTGTGCAAAACACTAAGTTTTAATTAAAAACTTTCTAGTATGCCCACTAACCCAAACGTAATTTGTACTTCACTTATTGGCTCACTGACAGGTACTAACACTCCTTATCATACAGTTATAAAATATATACATGTGCGATTTGAAAACTTGAAGAAGGCACCATTAACAATTTAAAAAAGAAAAACAAAATAGATCAAATGAGGCTATGTCGTTGATAAACAGTATTCATATTATTTTTTTGAAAAAGGATGAAATAAAATAAAGCGATATTTATTTATTATCATAGTTATTAAATCAACTTCATATTCAATATAACATCGTCACTCTATCTAGTTAAAGTCTATTTATTCTATTTGGGCATTTTTTGTTAAGGCGTCAATGGTTTATACGTGACTTAAATCCATACAAAATTACATTATTTGAAAAAAAATATCGATTAAAAACTTCGCTACTGAAGTAAAAACTATTTTTACTATCCCCCGGGTACGTATTCCGATGAGAAATTAAAATTTATCTTCAATTTTATCTCCAAAGTAAAATTAAGTTTTCTGTTTGAAAAATAGAACAATTTTTTTTTCTAAACATCTTCAATTACCGGTTATTGCCAAAGATACTCAGATTTTTTTCAGATAAACACACTTTTATACATAAATATCGATATAAAATTACACCGTCTCAATGTATACCGATGAATATAGCCGTTCATAATCGCGACCCTGAAAAAAAGTGCGTTTGAGATTTAAGTTTGTAAAAAAAATAACTAATTAAAATATCGATCGAGACAGTCACTAAAAGAAAGCCGCATATCTATGGTTGTTCGGACTGAGAAATCGGCGAAATGTCAAAATAAAATACCAAAATGTCGGATATGTCGGCGTTGTTTGGATTAATGTTTAGTTAAGTTAAAGTGTACAGCTGTTTAGGGTCGCAATTCAAATTCAAATTCTTACCAGTTTTTTTAAAGATTATAGCGTTTATACCAGCTGGTTAAGGTATTACGAAAATACTCAACCGGCAGTTGAATAATTTATTCACCAACTCATATACACATTTGAAACGAAGTAAACATCTCGTTTAAAACGGTAAATTAAATAGTATTCTGTGGAAATTCATGACCCAAGGAAACAAAACTACCATGATCACAATTTAAACGATCGTCGAAGACACAAAACGTTTAGTTTTTGGGCGTTATTGATACAATATGGGATCTAATACTCGATTGCAATATTAATCTAGTTCGCTTAAAGGATTTATTTTTCAAACGTAAGTATTACACCGTCCGGCTATGCAAAATAACATAATATTAATGTGTACTCGCACTCATTTGTCCCTCATATTGATTAACGTCGAAATGTGTTTATTTTAAATAGACACATATACTTGATTGGGGCATTGAAAGCGGCAAATCGTCGTTGCGCCGGTAATATCTGTTAAGGGCTATCCTTGGCTCTACCCGACTGAGTTTCTCCAGGGTATGCTCGGCTACAACAGTTTAGAGATTAGAAGAAATGTGTATTTGGCTACAAATTTTTATCCATTGTTGAGCGGTATGGTCGATAATCCTGAGATTATGATGAGCATTGGTTTGTATGTTCCTGATAATTACCTAAGACAGCGTCAGCATAGATTGTTTCATATTTCGATAAACAGTACCAAGAACAACATAGTTATGGATGTTGATCTGTTCCATATATCCGAAGGGGTTTTCCGGAGCAGGATTCTCCTACTACCTTAACATGAGTCTTTTTTATGTATTTAAAAAAAAAAATGTATGTATTGAATATATGTTTGTAATGTATATCGTGGTTATACAAGTAAAAGTGACCATTTGCAAAAATGTCAAAATTGAGATTATTGACTTTTTGGCATCGTATTAGCATAATGCTTGACTGGTAAAAATGCCAAGTCGATCCGACACTCTAAAAATAATTTAATTTGTAAAATATGTGACTATTTGATAGAAGCTCGCAGATTTTTGACAAGTAAAACTGACCAACACACACACTCACTTTTATTAGTAAATTTAAGATCCAAAGAATTAACCGAGTGACAGTTAGTCAATTTGACTTGTAGGTGATGTCACCAGTGAAGAGTTGGTAGTCAGTAGTCACTAGGTAAGTATATGTTTTGTATTTGACAGATACGGTTTTTTTATAAAAAGTTCATTAATAAAATTTATTCTTTAGATTATTACATAACACTTCTTAATTATTTGTTTATTTTAATTTATTTTGTATTTCTGTGTTTTATTTAACCTCTATTAATATAAAAAATGGATTATTGAAATAAAAAATTCCTAAAACATAATTTATAGTTTTGAAATAAAATAAAATAAAACACTACCTCCCTCAATGAACGAAACAAAAATGATTATCTGACAAATTTTACAGATAAAATTGACTAAGTTTTTCAATTTTAATTTTATTTTTTATTTTAGTGATAATGTTTTTTTAATATGTTTATACTTTACATTAACGTCGAAAGTACCGTACATATAATGTAAAATTACCAACCACCTACTTGAAAAATCTAATCTTGGAGAAGCAATTGAACTCTAGAAAAACACTAAAATGGCTCCCCTCAACATTATTGATTTTGTCACTTGATCAATTTCTCTTGTATGCCCACGAAATGTTATATTTAAATAAATTCATTGAATTTAATTGAAGTAGCATTTGAAAAATCGTTCAGGAGATCAATAAAACAATGTACTTTTGATGATGTTTTTTTTTTGCATATTTTGTTATTTATAACTAATAGGAAAATTAACATATTACAACAGAGATGAAAAACATTTAAGAGAAGGTAATATAGAAGTCTAGGCATCTACAGGGTTTATGACCTGTCAATGCCTAGAATGCCCAGAATCCCAACCGTCCATGCGCTCTGTAGCGACAAGACATGTTGGGATATTTATTTATTGTACAGCGCCCTTGAGGTGATTTTCACAAAAATAGCGCTATATAAATTATCCAAACATTATTATTATTATTATTATTAATGGCCGACATTGAAGAACTGTTACATATAAGTTATATGTTAGTTATTCTTAACAGTAGACTGCTGTTTGGGTCTCATATAAATTCTGTTGTTGAAAAAGCTTACCAAATGCTGGGTTTCATTTTAAGAATTTCCAAAACCTTTAAAATACCAAACACATTGAAATCTTTATACAACACTTCCGTACGCAGTAACTTGGAGTTTGCATCCATTTTGTGGAGCCCACAATACATAACAAACATTGAAAGGATTGAAAATGTTCAACGAAAATTTTTAAAATACCTAGATTATAAAACGCTTTGCACTTACAGCCAATCTGCTAAATAAAATGGATTTTTTACCCTTGAAAATAGACGCACTATATCTGAATTATGCTATTTATATAAATTATTAAATAATAAAGTAGACTCTTTTAATCTACTCTCTAAAATTAATCTTAATGCCCCCTTTCGCTTGTCAAGAAATAAGTATTTATTCCATCTGCCAGTCTGTAGCACTAACTATGCACAGCACTATCATTCTTGCTCTAACTATAATGCTTTTTTTTCATCTATTAGTATATTTAACACGCCCCTTAATTTATTTGAAAATAAATTAAGACTCATTATTCCTGGCTGCGATACGATCCAACTTGCTATTTAACGATGCTCACACTTACACACCTGAACACTTACTCCCACACATATACACACCTCTACACTTACTCTCATACAAATACACATAAACACACCCTTTGTTGTACCACAATTTAATATGTATGATTTTTGTTTAGAAACTTCGCTGGTCTGTCTTTAAACCGTATCTTTTTTATGTTATTATATCATTGTCGACTGTTTGTTTCTGTAAAATAAATAAATAAATATCACATAAGTTAGTTCTTGTATGTTCAATAGACCATTTTAGAAAAATTGAGTTATGAATGTCAATATGTTCATTATCTTTTTACGCGTCCATGTAGCTAAAGAATGTTTATTTTTTCCCTTATTAAATAGTTCTTTCAGCATTTTTTGAGTGCCAGATGCACATACTGATTTTACTTATTTGAATTTTAAAAAATGTCTCTTGTAAAATTTGCAAAATGGTCTATTGAACATACAAGAACTAGGCAGCAATATGTATAACACAACAACGAACCAAAAAGCGCTAAAAATAACAAAAATTTCTCATTAAATTTATACCTTTCATTTCATTGTGTATTTTATTTAACACTTATTTTTATGAACTCATAAAGTTTAACAATAAAAACGCCTAATTTTGGGCATTTTAAAGTGACTTTTAACTTCTCTCTCTCTCTCTCCGATGGCGCTACAGCCCATATCGAGCTTTGGCCTCCTGCAACTTTCGCCTCCAACTCTGTCGCTTCTCAGCTGCCGTCTTCCAATTTGCCACCTGGAGAAACTGCGCTGCATCCTTTCTCACTTTATCCTCCCATCTCAGCCTGGGTCTTCCCACTAATCTCTTTCCTCCCGGGTGTCCGCTCATTATTGTTTTAGGGACACGTGAGTCAGGCATTCGCTGTACATGTCCGGCCCATCGTAATTTAAGCACCTTCATACGTGCCGAGATGCTCGGGGACTTTTAACCTATTTAAATAAATTTCAGTTTCGGCCTTAACTAGAACGAAGCCAAAATTCAGTTTCGATTTCGGCTGAAAATCTTGTATCAGTCAGTCTCTAATATTTTAGTGTATTTTGTTAAAACAAAATAGGGAAACATCACGTTTTTTTTTAACATTTTTAAAGTAATAAAGGTCAAAGAAATACTGTCCAGTTAAAAATTTTTTTTTGCTAATTATTAGTAGCATAAAAAATACTTTCAAATTTTGAATTCCTGCAAGAACGGTCATTCCATTGGCTGCGCCCCTAACAGGATTCTTGTTTATTTGTTCCTGGCCGTTGAAATTTATGTAGAACAATGTCACAAATATTTACGTCGCAACAACCAAGGCCAAACTTGTCGTGTTTTTCTACACCTACATTTTTATTGAATTTGTTTTTTACATTTGTGTATGAAAACATTT
Source organism: Micrasema longulum (assembly GCF_059751315.1). Classification (NCBI taxonomy): domain Eukaryota; kingdom Metazoa; phylum Arthropoda; class Insecta; order Trichoptera; family Brachycentridae; genus Micrasema; species Micrasema longulum. The sequence continues at coordinate 75,464 of NW_028278476.1, forward strand.
CTCCACAATATCCATATTGATTTTGAAAATACAACTAATTATTCTAATTACCTCTACGCAAACAGCGCACTAAATTTAGTGATTTGCGGTCGCAGGCCCTATGGCATGGAATGCTCTCCCAGCAGACAGCAGAGGTGCGAGGCTGTGAAAGTGAAGTGATGTTTCGGAAAAAACTTAAAACCCACTTGTTCTCTAAATCATTTGAATAAATCCGTAGCATGTGACAGCAAAATAAATTGTTTTAATTAAATTACAAATTTAAAAGCTTCAATTAAATTAATTTAACAGTAGAATCACTATGTAAAGCGCCCTTGAGGTATTTTATTACGAAAATGGCGCTATATAAGTTATCTATAATAATAATAATAAATCCATTTCATATATTTTTATCGGTTTTCGTGGTATGATATATTCCCCTATTGTGTAATCGTTAAATAAAGATAGTACATTATCATCATCATCGTTCCCTTTCCGCACCTAATTGTGCATAGGGCACTGCATTGGTACACCAATCGCAATGTATCTTGATAATTTTTGTTACATGAAGGTAAGATGGTCAGTCTTACGCTTCGGGTGCCAGTCCAGGGACTATGAAATATTCTAGTGTGAAAACACCCTTTTAAATTAATATTTCACATCAACCATGTTGGGAATCGAACCCGAGACTTCTTGCATGGCAGGCTAACGCGCTGACCATTACACCACGAGACCGACGTGGTGTAATGGTCAGCGCACCGAAGATAGTACACCTAATGGATATTGCCGGCGCAATGACGAAATGTAAATTCTAAATAACGCGAGTTTTTTATGTAGAAAATAAAAAGTAATTATCCGTTCATTAACGCATTCTGAAAATCCTTTGTCCTTATCTTTATTTTTTTCTTTTCAAGGAAAGGTAGCGGGTATATTCCAAGATGGTGGTTTCCATGCCAGAAAATACGCTCTCGGAAGTGATATTCGTAATAGAAGGAACGGCGATCAATGGTGCCTACATGAATGACTTGAAAACCAACTACATCATCCCAACACTAGAGTAAGAGTTTGTAGATCAGCGGAATCCAGATATTAGAATCGCCGATAATGTTATCAATCGGTTATTTCTATCACAATCAGTCAGTTCCTCAGAGTAATAATGCGTGGACCTATAGAGAAGCCCTATCACTATGTTTCATAGAATGCAAGCGATGTTGGTTTGTTGGTTAGCAACCAATTGGTGGCCATTTTGTTTTATTTGACAACATAACGGTTCGATCGCTTTTGTAGCCGTACTTGGCTTTGATTGTAAATAACTTGGATATTTACATTATAATAAATAAAAATCGACTATGGTGAACTGCGGTATGTTTGGTTGCAGCAGTAGGAGCGTCAAAGCTGTTAAAGGAGTCTTCACAGGTAATTGATTTTGAATATTTTCCCACGATTTACATTGATTTTTGGCATTTATTGTCCTGACACGTGTATTATGTTGCTTAAAACTTTCCTTGCATCAACATATTTACTTCAGATACTATTTTTTCTCAATTTAGGAGATAAATATGTGAATTAAAGTATGTTTACAGTTGATTATGGGCAATATGTCAGGGCCGCACTAGGCATTTATATAAAGTTTGAGTTTTTATCGAGTAGAGATCTATTCAAATTTTACTCGAAAATAGCAACGTTAACCTTGATATCACATATAAAATGATGTGTCTAAATTTCAGCCCGCTACGACTCGCGGTTTCGGAGATGTGACGGACAAACAAACAAACTCAACGTAGGACTTTGGTTCCATGAAGTTGGGATTTATGTCTTAATAAATGTAACATAAGTATATTGTAAATAAAATTAATAAATAAATAAAATAATAAACACACAATTGTATTTTCAGTTTTATAAAATAAATATAGGCGAATTATAGAAAAATCAATTGGAATAACCCTGCAATAATAATTACACAGGTACATATTTAAAAGTGTTTAGAATGCAAATTAATATCCATTTGGCAATTCTCGACCTGAGTACGGCCCATTGTTTTGCTGCGAACTGTAGCTAACTTAATAACTAATAGTCATAGAATGGTTTTCCTACGTTTGGGCTCCTCTATAGCTTGGCGCATTATTACTCTGAGGTCAGTTTAAAAACTGTCTATTTGTTTACTTACTTATTTAACATAGTGTTATTTTTTCCTATATAGAGCACTTCATTCAATTACATTCTTTAATTATGCTCCTAGTTATAATATTTTTTGGTATACATCGTTGGCATTAGACATGTCTTGAGCCGTTGTTTTAAAGTATTTAAGTAATCCAAAAGAAGTTTCTGAGATATCTCTACATGAGAGAGTGCGGGTATTATCCTCGGCTTTACCCGACCGAGTTTCTCCAGAAGACTAGAAGGAATGTGTATTTGACTACACATTTTTATCCATTGTTGCGCGGTATGGTCGATAATCCTGAGATTATGATGAGCATTGGTTTGTATGTTCCCAATAATTACCTAAGACAGCGTCAGCAGATTTATTTATTTTTACATAAACGGCATAAATTGCTTTAACATATATTGAACATAAATATGAACAAAAAATACATATATAAATACATAACAAAAAATTATAAAATTGCATAACTATAACAAGTAGGTAAATGCACATAAGCAACCAAAAATATTAATGAAATAAATACATAAATATGAAGAAAAAAAAAGGAAAAACATTTTTAAGTATAAAAAAAAGTTTAAGAGTAATATTGCGAGAGAAAAAAATAAATCAGACTCGTTTTATAACCGGTCCAGAACCAAATATATCAACCTCGTCCTCATACTGATTGCCATATCTATGGAGCCTAGGGATAGGCGAGTGCATGTGATAGTTGGTCCTGGAACTTGCAGAACAAAAAGGAGATCTGTGGCGGGTATGTCGACCAGGTACACGGAAACACACCAACTCCAGAAAATCAGGACAGTCAATTAATGAATTGATCATTGTTTTATATTCCGATATACAGGACCAAGAAGAACATAGCTCTGGATGTTGATCTGTTCCATGTATCCGAAGGGGTTTTCCCGAGCAGGATTCTCCTACTACTTTAACAAGAGTCTCTTTATGTATTTTTTGTTTTTTTATAATATGTGCGTCTCAAATTTAAGTTTGTAATGTATGTATTACTTAAAATAAATAAATTGAATCAATTAAATGTATTCCTCCAGGCACTTCAAGCAAGGGTCTTCGGAAGGAGAATGCCCGGACGGGGGCGCTGCATTCGGTGCCGTGGTGTACCGCGCCTCGGACTGCCACCCGGCGCCCCCGGTCAGCTCCATAGGGCCCTACGCAGCCCCACACCGCCTACTAGCGGCGTTAGACAGACTGGAGTGAGTTGATTTTGAATTTTTTTTCAACGTCAAAGGTTCAGGTGAACAGGTGTTTAGAATAGCCAATTAATTATGTGTTGTGATAAGTTTCCGGGTAGCCGTGCTTAGCGTGCTTGAAGAGTAAAGGGTTCTCTTTTTAAATTACAGAAAAACTCATAGACTTGAACTCATGACAACGTGCGCAGTGTTATTTTAAAATTACAAAATTATAACGATGATAATATGGTAAAAATAAATTTTTAAAATTGGTTTTAGATAGTCTTTCAATAAGTTAAATAAAAAAAACAAACCCTCAACTTTCTTGTTAGTATTGTGGGATTCAGTGTAAAAATTCAAATGAACAACTGTTTTCTTTCTCGTTTGCAGGCTGATTGGCGGCCGAGGGGAGTCCCACGCCAGCATCGCCGAGGGCCTGGCCACGGCGCTGGTGTGCCTCGACGAGCTGGCCGCGGAAGCCCCTCCCGAGGAGCCGGGCACCACCACGGTCACGCAGCGCCACGTGCTGCTGGTGGCCAGCTCGCCCCCGTACGCCATGCCCGCACAGGACACGCCGCAGTACGCGGGCAACACGGCCGACCAGCTCGCAGTCATGCTGCATGAGGTAGCCAGCCTCCTCGCTCCCCTAAACCGTGTAAAGAGGGAAAACATTTTCAAGGCTTTTGACCTGTCATTGGCTGGTTTAAATGGCCACTTTAAACACTGTGTTACATTCACCTTTCTGCCTAAGCTTTAAATATTAATTAAAGTGTAAATGCCAGGACTTACGTATTTCCTTCTCAAAATGTTTTCCCTCTCTGTTGCAACAAATTTAGATCTAAATAACCCCCAGGGAGGAAATCCAGCCGGTCAACAAGCATTTGGACACACTTAAAACATTGTTGTACGAGGTGTGTTCAGAAAATAACGGGAAATTTTTAATTTCGCGGGTTTGGAGAGTCAGATTGTCAAATTTGAAATTGAAAAATGAAATTATATTGGTATACATGCCCTTGAAGTATGCTTAAAGTTTCAGCTGTATTAATTGTTTACTTTGTCTGTGGCAGCCACTAAGGTTGGACGTGTTTGGTGTGCTCGGCGATTGTTGTCTGGGACGATTGAGCCTTAGTTTCGTCGTCATTTCGTAAACCCACATTTCGTCACCCGTTGTAACAAGTTCCAGCAATTCTGCATCGTCGTTGACTTCATTTGAGCAACTTCCATTCGCTGATTTTTTTGTTTGATATTAAAAAAAGTTGCAACAAATTTTGCCTGCTACGCATTTCATACCCGAAACATTAAAAACATTTCATGGCATGAGCCAGTCAATATGCCAACGACGACGTTTTCTCTGATTGTGATTCGGCGATCGTTCATAAAACATTTCATTCAACTTTTTCAATGTTTTTTTTTTTATTTTTATTAATTTTTCACGCCCATACGGCTTTTACATACATGAAAGTTTTATAAAATATAAGTATATAAACAACATTAAATTTAAAAAATACAATATAAAGCAACAAAAGATAGAACAGTGTTTAGAAGTAAAGTTGGTATAAAAAAAAGAAGATGAGTATATAAACAACATTTTTTTTTTTACAACAACAACAACAACAACAAACCATCACGCCGTTTCACCGTAGGGGTAGGCAGAGAGGATAGAACGCCATAACACTCTATCTTGGCATACAGACCTCGCTTCCTCTACATTCATACATCTTCTTATGCACGCACGCCGATTATTCCTACTTTTGACATGTCCATCTTCAAGTATTTGATGGACTTGATCGCGCCATGTCTTTCTCGGTCTTCCTCGTTTTCTGCATCCATCAACATTTGCATCGTAGATCCTTTTAGTCGTTCTTTCGCTGTCCATTCGCTCTACATGTCCAAACCAACGCAGCACCCCTTTCCTAATTCTGTCAATAATGCATGTCTCAGCCTTACACACTTCACGGATCTCGACATTTGTGCACCTATCATACATCGTTTTACCACACATTCGCCTGAGGGATCGCATAAAAATACTATATAAAGAAATAAAAGATAGGAACAGTGTTAAGAAGTATAGTTGGTATAAAAATAAAAATATAAAGATGAGTGTATTAACAACATAAATTTTAATAAATACAATAAAAAGTAATAAAATATAGAACTGTGTTTAGAAGTTAAGTTGGTTTAAAAAAAAAAAAAATATCTAAAATAATATATATATATAATTTCTTTTATCTGTTTTCATCGGTTGTTGATGTGCTGGGGCATCCGGGCCGTATGCATCTTCAACGCCTTCACGGCCATCTCAGAAACGCTCATACAAATTTGAATCCCATGTTCGAGCTTAAACAAGATGCTCGTCTTCGAGGCCACAGTCTCAGGCTGGAGAAAACGAGATGCAATCTAAATCCACGGAAGCATTTCCCGAGCAATAGGGTTGTTGATGGTTGGAATAAGCTGCCGCAAGAGCTGATCTCAATGGGTTCAAAAATGGACTAGATTTGTTTTTGGAAAAGTTAAAGTGCGCCAACAAGTTACTTTCGTTTAAATAGATTAAAGGAATTCAGCTTTCAGCTGCTCGCTTAAAATTAATAACAATAATAATAATATTATTAATAATATACTAGCAGCCATTAAGCGGATGCGTGTATATCAAGTGTACATGGTTATCAAACATTCTAAATTGATGTGTGCACCTAGACGGTTCTTGAACATATTAACTGAACTAGGGAAGGCCATTCCATTTCTCCACAACTCAGTTTGTCAGGAAGTTCTTCCCGGGGTTGGATGAGAAGGAGGTAGTGTTTAGTTTCAATGAATGACCTCTGAGATGGCGGTTTTCATTCATAGTGAACATTGATTTAAACTTGGGTACATTATATTGCTCAGTTAAGATTTTGAACGTTTCAATCGAGTCACCACGCTGCCTCCGCTCTTCCAGTGAATTTAACCCGAGCTCCCTTAAGCGGTCCTCGTATGATTTATTTCTTAGAGAAATTACCATTTTATTTGCTCTTCTCTAAATTTTCTCCAACAACTCTATGCCCTCTATGTCTATCAACATATTTTGGAGATAAGATCAAATGAGTATTTTAACAGGGGATAGAAAACATAAATATTTACAAGTAGTTTGCCAAACAGTTCATTTTTGGGAGTTTTTGGACCGAAAACGGTGTCCCCTGTCCTCTGTTAAAATACTTATTTGATCTTATCTCCAAAATATGTTAAGAATACTATAAAAGCTGTAAACGTTGTAAACAATTCACCAGGCTTGAAAATGCCTACTTAGGCGAAAGCGCTCGTTGGTGATAAAAATAATAAAAAGTAAAACTAAACCAAAAAGTTCCATTGATAAGTTTATTTATAATTTTATCATAATCATTAACTATGGAGTTTTATCAAGAAATATCAATAAATACCAGCGTACAATTTTCCCCTCCTTTGTAAGCAAGTGTCTGGTTCTTTGCGCCAACTGAACCAATGGGAGATCTATCTTTCTGTACACCAATTTTCTCTATGGATTGGCTGAGAGGATGGAACGCCACACATATCTATCTTGAGTTTTTGTCTAAATATTTGTGTTCATTTCAGAGAGGGATCAGCTTGTCCATTCTGTCTCCACGGAAGATTCCGGCACTGTTTAGGTTGTTTGAAAAGGCCGGCGGAGACCTTTCCGCTTCACAAACTAAGAACTACGCCAAAGACCCCCGTCACTTAGTATTACTAAAAGGATTTAGGTAAATATACTCTTGAAATTTGCTCCTGTGTTGTTTTAATTAAAACCCAAGAAATTACCCTTTACTCAATAGACACTAAAGAAAAATACCAGTTTATTATTTACATTCTTACAAAGCTATCACTATATATTATTACTACTACTACTGCCACACTAACACGGCATAGTTGAATTCAAATCAGGTGTTGCGTACTGAGCGACGTCTACAAAGAAACTAATGATTAGGGGATTTTGAGTAATATTCAATTAAAATCTGTAACCTACTTCCACTATCTATTAAAGCAATTAGTAATGAGAAAATGTTTAAAAAGGCTATAACAAAATGGATAGTGGAGCTAGGTAGAAGTAAAATGGATTGTCTCATTCGCCCATACCAATGCTGATTCAACTGCTCCACAACTGTATAGCTTATGTTAGGTTTTTGTTATTTTCATTGTGTGTTTTGTAATATAAGTAATATTTTAAAACTGTCTGAATATTTGTTAATTATGTTTGTTTTTAAAGTTAGTCTTCTTTGTTTATTCTCAAATGTAATTTCAAAAAACTAAATTGTTAAGTGTTCTCGGCACGGGAAACCCCAGTGAGGTCACATTATTTTTATTATTAATTATAGTTTGTAAGTGAAAAATATGAATAAATAAATAAATGGGTCCAAACGTAAACCTACTCATTTATGAGTAGTTGAGTCGCCTTCTGTTTGATGCTCGTGTGCGGTTTCTGGACTATTCTTAATTCTATGGTCTACTGTATGAACTTTTATACTATTATATCTACTGTAATAATTTATATTGATTTTCCGTGTTGAATTTCGAGGGTTTCTTTAAATTTTATTAAATTTGAAATCTTATAGTCTCAAGGAGAGACCGGTTAGTCCTGTGGCGTCAATACAGGTCGCTCCGAATGGTGTGAATCTGCCCTCGCCGCAGACGAGTCAGATGACCGAAGCATTAACTCCCCAGCAACAGGTACTCAAATATCCCACCAAAATTGAGGGATTTATTTTCTAATATTTCTTATTGATAGTAAGCCTTATTTCACAAGAGTATCATGACCGGGTTACCCGATTTAATAAACTCTTCTATGTAAATGTGTCTTTTTTTTATATTTTTATATTTTAGTTGCATTATTCTTTTACCTTGCTTGTAATGTACAAGGTTTATATTTACTTCAAAGCGATAGTTATTTATTTGTTTACTTTTTTAAAAAAAATATTTTTTTTTTTATTTTAAATCTTTATTAAATTTACTTCAATGAAAAACTTTATTAAGTTATTTTATGTAAGGATCGGTGAGATGTTTCGGCTGTGACCTGTTTCAAGAGCTTCTCCGCATTTGCTCTAGTGACGAGGAAACCACAGAAAACTCGTCTAGAGAAGGCGGACAGTTGTAATTCGTCAACAGATCTTTGGATCCACTTGAAGAGTGTTCGGCATTTGGTGTCCTGCTATTATTGATACCTTTTATTGCCTTCACTATATCTGTCATGTATAATGTTACCTCTCTTGACAAGTCCCTATGACTAATCACTACATGCACATCGTGTAAAACAAAAATAAATGTGTCTACAACATGACTATTATATATGTGAGTGTCTATTTTGACATTTTACTAAATTGTGACATGAACTCGTATATTGGGAGAAAAAAATAGAAGCAAACTTTCTAACATAATAAGCGTTAAGAGTTGGTTGAGTTACGAGACATCGTTTGATTTGTGACTAACTCTTTACAGATGACGAATCCGAGCCAAATGACCCCCACGCAGATGGGTCTCAACCAACCCCAGCAGGGCATGGGCGTCGTGCCCCAGATGGGCCAGGCCCAGATGGGGCAGGGCCAGATGGGGCCGGGCCAGATGGGGCAGATGGGGGCCGGTCCCGGGCAGATGGGGGCCGAGCAGGGCCAGATGGTGGTCGGGCCGGGCCAGATAGGGCCGGGCCAAATGGGGCAGATGGGGCCCGGCATGAACCTGCCCATTCCGGGACAGATGGGGATGCAGTCGCGACCGGGGCAGTATGCAAGAGGTATTTCTTTTGTTTATATTGTTGCATAATTTTTAACGTTGTTGAAATTGAAAAGATTGAAGAAATTTAATAGATTGAAGATTTTAATATCTACGAACACGCACAGCGCAAAGATCTATATTTCTCTGAAAACCGCACGTAAATCGGTTAAGCCATTTAGGACGAGTACGGTGACATCACACGTTTTTACACAGATCGTGTTCCACTTCAACAGCCTTTTTAACCATATAGATATCTATCATACAGGATTACAATTATTTAAAAATAGTGTATTGAAAACTTTTGAATAAAACTCCCGTTGGTCCCCTTTTCTCTTATATCACTCAAATTACATACATTAATATTATTATTATAAATCAAATTTCTCTTTTGAAATTTGTATTACTACTAAAATCGCTTTAATGAAATTTTATCGACTTCTCTTGGTTTAAAATCTTCTCCTTATATTGCTTTTTCAAATTTTAAAGATTACTTGCTATACTTGTTATTCCTTCTTTATTTTTTCTTTTTTCTCTGCTGCCATTGGCATGTTTTTATACTTTTAAACTACATTTAATTACTTATATTATATATGTAAATAAAATCAATATATTGCTGCTCTTACTATAATGTGTCATTAATTTTGAAGATGTTTTTTAAATTGACCTAAATTTACTGTCTTATATTTCACTTAAAGATTCTTCTCATCGTTTCTTTGAATCCCTTAAAATAAATATGTGTATATTTATGTTTTTCCTTTTTTTTTAAAAATGTTATTACTATTTTATTTTATTTTTACATCTGAGCATGTTTTTCATTCTTTATTTCCATTCTTAATTTTTAATTACTCTTACAAATTTTCTTCATTTTTAATATTATTCCCATTTGTAAATACTCACTACAAACTTTAAAATATCTTTTTTTCACTTCAATTTTAATTTTTAAACAACTTTCATTTATGTTTTTCTTTTTCCTTCTCTTTTTTATACTTTCATAATTAACCTTACATATAATTGCTTTATAATATGGAAACACTGGTCCATTAGAATTAAGTCTAATTGTGTAAAATATTAAACTTTGTAACTGTACTGTATGTTTCCTGGATAAAAGAAAATAAAAAATGAAAAAAAGTACAGAGGAATTATATACATAAAGATTGGCTCTGCACTATGTAGCCACTATACTGTAATAAAAAAAAGCTTGGAGTTTTTACACGCAATTTCAAATGTCGGCGAAAACACCAATAAGGTACTTAGACACTTAAATTGTATCACAAATGGAAGTTAGCTCCCCGTTTATATTTTATTACTCCGGTTCTTATTTTTAAAATTATGTTTTTGAACGATTGAAGAGTTTTTGCTCAACTGTTGACAATGTTTTTGTTCGGCATGTCTGAAAAGTAGCTCATTATAAAAGTGAATAAATAGACTAAAATGTCGATGAATGTTTCCTCGTTGCATCCGAGATCTTGCTATTTCCGTCATCGTGATAACCAAATTCGACTGTAGATGAAATTCATGCACAAATCAGCAATATAGGATTTTAGTTGACCATTTGATTACATTTGTTTTTGAAGGCTGTAATATTTTAAGCTTCATATTAATTCTCTAGGTATGGTGATAGGGAGGGGCGGTATGGCCCCGCTCATGGCCGGAGGGCCACAGAAGTTTGCCCAAGGCCCCCCTCCCGGGTACCACCCCACTCAACAACACCAAGTGAGTTTTTATATCGATCTTGTCCAAGTTTTATTAGCTTTTTCAATAATATCGTTATGTATCACGTAGAATATTAAAAGTGTTTTAAAACAATTTACTGAAAACTTTTGAACAAAACACCCATTTGTCTTATATTTATTTATTAACGGACATTGTCCATGTATACAATTTATAAGGTTTAAATATTACAATAAAAGAATAGTTTAAAACATTTTAAAAAAGAAAAGAAGCATTGACAACCATAAGGGACATCGAGACAAGATCTGGACTACTTATTTAGTGCTCGTTTAAATCGTTGATGATGAATGATGATGATTTTTTCTGTTGCATTTCTTTACATTTTACTTTCAATGAATGAAAAAAAAAAACATTAAAAGGTATAAATTAGTTGATATTGCCTTTTTTCAACTAACTTTAGCGCCCTTGAGGTGATTTTCACAAAAATGGCGCTATATAAATTATCCAACTATATATATATGTATTTAAAGTCTTTTGACTCCAACAATGTTTTGAGTATGTCCAAATGTTTGCAGAGTGAGATTCATCGGGCCGAACCAATTTCACCTACTAGGCAACGCCTGAAAACAATTTTTCTAATTTTTATACTTCTTCTTTTACCGGTTAGTTAATTCAAGTTTTGTGGCCACTTAAACCAGCCAATGACAGGTCATAAGCCCTGTAAACGCCTACACTTCCATAATCCCTTCTCAAAATATTTTCCCTGAGTTGCAACAAATTTATACTTTGATATTTTTATAAACCGGTTTTTAGCGTGTTTCGGTGAGTTTTTTTTTCAAGTAATCAATCCTCAGTTGTTCTGTTTGTTTCTGAAAAAATAAGAAAAGTCTTATTTTTACTATTTTTTTAAAACTTTTATTTATAATTATCATATTATATTACATACACAAAATTATAATTTATACAATGTTGCTTTGACTATCTAACTAGAGTTATTTACCCCGTTCTAAGACAGTAAAAAAAATATATAAAAACGGTAATCAATATACAAAAACTGTTATAAAGATAGTGGACAAAGTAAAAAAAAACAAAGTAAAAAATGGAGTGATAACATAGAAAAAAATGTAGTAAAAACATAGTAAAAATGTATTAAAAACATAGTAAAAATGTAGTTAAACCATAGTAAAAATGTATTAAAGACATAGTAAAAATGTATTAAAAACATAGTAAAAATGTATTAAAAACATAGTAAAAATGTATTAAAAACATAGTAAAAATGTAGTAAAAACATAGTAAAAATGTATTAAAAACATAGTAAAAAATGAAGCAAAAACACAGTAAAAACGTAGTAAAAAGCAAAGTAATAAATGTAGTAAATACATAGCAAAACATTAAGCAAAAACATAGTCAGAATGTAGTAAAAACATAGTAAAAAATGAAGCAAAAACATAGTAAAAATGTAGTAAAAAACAAAGTAATAAATGTAGTAAAAACAAAGTAAAAATGTAGTTAAAACATAGTAAAAAATGAAGCAACAACATAGTAAAAAACAAAGTAATAAATGTAGTGAAAACATAGTAAAAAATGTAATAAAAACAAAGTAAAAAATGAAGCAACAACATAGTCTAAACGTAGTAAAAAACAAAGTAATAAATGTAGTGAAAACAAAATAAAAAATGTAGTAAAAAATAGTAAAAAATGAAGCAACAACATAGTAAAAACGTAGTTAAAAAACAAAGTAATAAATGTAGTGAAAACCAAGTAAAAAATGTAGTAAAAACATAGTAAAGAATGAAGCAACAACATAGTAAAAATGTAGTAAAAACATAGTTAAAAAAAAGCAACAACATAGGAAAAAAATAATAAAAAACAAAGTAATAAATGTAGTGAAAACATAGTAAAAAATGTAGTGAAAACATTACTTAAACTTTAATATGAAATTTGTAAATTGTGTCACACGCTATTTTGTGATTTCGCCTTTTACTTTTCTGAATATTATGATGTAATTATTTTCTACAGGCCGGTGTCCAAAGAATGGGCTGGTCGCCGACCCCCGGTATCGGCGGCGCAGGGCCCTATATGGGAGGGGGAGCCCCGGGGTACTCGCAGCCCAGCGCTCTGCTGTCGCAGCTGAGCTCCCCCCCGCAGCCGCCGATGCAGCACCTCGTGCACCAGCAGAGAATGGACGGTAAGATCGAAAAAGGATCAAGTCTTAAAAAGCAATAAGGAAGGGGGTTGCTAGAATAGACATTTTGACACATCAAATGAATTCCGAAAATTTTTAAACATAAAACTGGGGTAATGAAAAATGTAAAATAAAATGGATTTACAATAATTAAATCTATTTGGATATTGTGGTGAAATGTTTTCACATACAGGTATAACTAAAAAAATTGTCCCTACAAAAACGTGACATGTTTTGCCTTATAATAGGTGACGATTTTCTATTTAAATTTAAAGGGTCACAAACAAAGTTCAAAATTTACATGAATCGTGATGTATTAGAGGCGTTGCCAATGCAATAGACCCTTTTGAATTTAAAATTGTAAAAAAAATATGATATTTCTTTAACAAATTACAACAGGGATGGAGAATACCTTAAATAAGGGAATATGGAAGTCAAGGTATTTGCAGGGCTTATGACCTGTCATTGGCTGGTTTAAGTGGCCACTGTGGCACAAGGCACAAAGTGGCCACAATCCAGTCTTTTGTCTATGAACATTTGGACAAACTCAAATATTGTAATGATATTTCTTTGTTTATGTAACGTTTCTTAACAAATTTAAAGACTTTAAAAAAGTTTTGTAATCATGTCCAATTATTTAATCCCAGGCGGTGATGAGCCCACTTTCTCTTTTTCCTTAAAACGATGGTGTACGTATTATGTACTTCTGGATTACCGTCTTTCTACCAGATTACAGAGAGCTCTTCAGGCAGCTCATTCAGCAACGTGCAATTTCGCCTTGTATGTGAGTACGGCGAAGTCCTCAGATGCCTATATGATATATATTTGATATTCCTCTAAAGGTATGGCCCCCCAGCAGCATGCCCAGCTCAGGATGCAGCACCTCCTGGGGGCCCAGCAACAGCAGCAGCAACAACAGCAACAACAACAGCAGCAGCAACAGCAGCAACAGCAGCAACAGCAGCAGCAGCAGCAGCAGGGACGGCAGCAGCAACAACCGGGCCAGCAGCCGGGACAGCAGCCGGGACAGCAGCCCGGTCAGCAACCGGGACCCGGGCAGCAGCAAGTTCCCGGGCAGCAACAGCAGCAACAAGGTATCTTGTAAAAAAACAGTGAAAATTCTCAGTTTAATTGTCATTAGTTTATCATAAAAATACGAAGATGAGTGAATATTATTCTTGGTTGTGAGAAAAAGTCATAGTGACTTTTTGTTGCTGAGTCAAGTGCTATGGAGATATATGAGAGTGCGCTCGCTGTGGCGAAATAACAAAACGGCTGACAAAAAGTTCCAGCGGCTGGCGACATTAGCGTGACGTGACTGTCACCCCGTCACCCGGCCTGTACATCGCTATGGGAGTGCGCTCACTAGAAACTTTTTGTGTTGTGAATTTTTCAGTTATATTTAAGATTAACATATTACAACGGAAATGAAGAATATTTTAGACAACATAATATAGAAGTATAAGCATCTACAGGGCTTATGACCTGTCATTGGCTAGTTTAAGTGGCCACTTTACACACTAACCTTCACCATTCAAATTTGTCCTCGCTATGCAAAGAATAAATGTGATGCTAATACCAGTTTTCCTGTAGATGGCTTTAGTGGAAGGTAATGGTCGAAGAAAATAGATCATATATGGCATGCAATAAACTTAGGCATCTGTCAACAAAGTTGAAGTACACCTAATCGACCTTAATATATCCTTAGAAAGTGAAATCCAGCCTGTCTACAAACATTTGTACATACGCAAAGCACTGTTGATTACCATTCTTTTTAATGTCCGTTTTGAAGCCGATAAAATTTTTAACACAACGTTTTCTCGCCTCGTGTGTTTCCCAGTGGCGGTCGCCGGCCCTGCAGCCGGGCCCCCCGCGACCGTGGCGGGGAGCAACGCCCCGCGGGCCTACATCTGGCAGGGGGTCCTGGAGTGGATCGAGAAGGGCAAGAGCCCCAGCGACCAGAGCAAGACGACCCGCCACGTGCCCTGCCAAGTGTCGGCCAGCTGCCGGGACGGAGAGCCGGAACTGTAATTATGCACTCATTCACCATTTCTATTCTGTCAAGTTGGGAAACAGCACACAGTCTACAAGTTTATTCAACTCTTAAATTTTTCGTTGGATTTATACAAATTTTAATAATCTCATTATGTGTTAGTAAATTATTATTTTTTATTTGATGACATTTAATATTAGGTGTTGCCACGCAACGGGCTAAAGTGTGGCGATATTAAAAAATAAAAAAAGCAACAGGAATAATTTGACAGTCGCACGTTTGCGTGCTTTTGATATTGTGTTAGTGAAAGCCAAACTTGGGCTCGTATGAAAGTGGTTGCAAAAGGAGATAACCACATACCGGCTTTTCAGTGTCTTCCGATTTCGTCAGGACACTATAGGAGTTTGCGACAAACTGTAGGAGTTTGGTAGTTGTTGAAGGTTGGAGCTCCTAGCCCAGTCGGAGATTGACAAAAGACACGAGGTTAGCATTCAATGGTGTATTAATTACACGGCGAATAAATAATGAATTTTATTATGTCACGCAACAAATATGGTGAGGATGTGTTGAGCCTGGGCGTTACCATGCCCTGTGGTCTTTTTATAGGCCGCGTTCCTTTGTTCTTTATCTCTCGATGGCGAGAATGAAGTGTGTAATGGAGTTAATGTACTGCGTGACGTCGCTCTTATTTAGACGGACGTTTTATGTGCAATACTGTTAGTCTTGCAGAATATAATGTATTGTATCCTATGGAAAACGCTGAGTTTCTTCTTGCGGTCGTTGCTTTATATGGAGATCTCTCTAAACAGTTGAAATCATTGCACGTCTGTGTGTCATCAACCAACATGTACTATGACCCCCACGTAACTAAGCTAACACGCATTGATTATTATTATTAATAATAATACACTAGCAGGTATGAAGCTGATGCGTGTATATCAAGTGTACTTGGTTATTAAACATTATACATTGCTGTGTGCGTCTAGTTAACATTCACTGAACTAGCACCAATCACTTTCTCGGGAAGGCCATTCCATTTCTGCACAACTCGGTTTATCAGGAAGTTCTTCCCGGGGTTGGATGAGAAGGAGGCAGTGTTTAGTTTCAATGAATGACCTCTGAGATGGCGATTTTCATTCATAGTGAACATTGATTTCAACTTGGGTACATTATATTACTCAGTTGATTAAATATATTTTTTATGTTGTGGGAGAAATAATATGGGAATGTAAGGGTCGAGCATGAATTGTATTTCGTGATCGAATTTTTATTTAATCGTAATTCCGTTCATCTTTTCCTCGTGTGTCTTTTTAGTAAAGCGGATTCTTGGCCTCCAAAGCTGATCATGCAGCTTATGCCGAAGCCCCTCATCGGGAACATCGGCGGCTCCCACCTCAAGGATTCCAAGTCGGTTCTGTTCCATCCACAGCAGAATGAGGCTCTGGAATCTCTCACCAAGGTCATGGTCAACGGTTATGTAAGTACTGGTCTTTGTAATAATTTTTTTATAATCTCTTGTTTGATTTTTTCTGAAGTGTTGACATTGTCAACAATTTTTTGAGTTAGTCCAAATTTTTGCAGACAAGGACTAGATCGAACCGCCTAGGGAGCTGTTAATATAAACATACTATAACAGATAAATAATATTTTATAAAATGGCTTATAGTCGCCACATTGTGAAACATTCACCATTCTACCTATATTTGAACATCTATATTCCTTCAATTCTTCCATCTGTTGATGTTTGTGAAGTTAAACAGCTGAAAACTTTATTTGAGATTCATCTGATTGAATTATTTCACCTACGTACTAACTAGGCAATGCCTAAAATTGAAATGAAATTTTTAAATTTTGCGTGGTTTTGGTAGCATTATTTTTAAAGACAGATTTTTCTTGATTACATTTAGATCACTTCGAATGACAAAAAAAATGTGAGGCCCCAAGGGGCGATAGAATGAGACCCGTAGGGCCGATTACGAATTTTACAAACTGTTTCCTGGTCGTATAATATTAATGATTTTTTATGAAAATATCGATAAAACCTCCACCAAGAGTTTTCACCAACAAATTTTATAAATCTACGCAAAATGTATTTATTTTTTTATTATTAATTTTTTTCCCATTTTAAACAAAGGTTGATAATAAAAATAATGGGATCTCACTGGGGTTACCCGTGCCGAGGACACTTAACAATATACATACTTTTAAAACATATTTTTGCATGTGAGAATAAACAAAGAAGACTTAATAATATACAGAGATACATAATTAAGAAAATGTTCAGACAGTGTTAAACACTACGTATTTATGTTAATAATAAATTTATGTACATCTGTATTATTCCGTATATGTATATTAAAAAACGCACAGTAAAAAAACAAAAACATAACATAAGCTATACATTTGTGGAGCAGGTGATTCAATATTGGTTTAGGGGAATGAGACGATCCATTTTACTTCTACCCAGCTCCACTATTCATTTTTTATAGCCTTTTTGAACATTTTCTCATTTCTGATTGTTCGCGAATCTACTATGTGGCTTGTCTTTGTAGGCGGGCTGCGTACACTTCACCCCCGTGTCGCCAGCCTCCTGCGACATCAAGGTCCTCATCCTGTTGTACACGGCGGAGAAGAAGGCCTACCTCGGCTTCATACCCAACAACCAGGCCACCTTCGTCGACCGACTCAAGAAGGTCATCCAGCAGCAGAAGATGTCGCAGATCAACTCCAAGCAGGTCCGTCATTACGATCAGTTTGTTTTTCAAAATCGCAGAAATATTTTTTAATAGAACGATGAACAATGAATCTATACTTACTAATCATATACGAATGTACGAGGGCGGATTGAAAATGAAGCTACCTAAGTCGGAAAAAACTTTTTCTTTTTCAAAAACCATTTATTTCTCAACATAGTCTCCTTTTACTTCGACACACTTAGTAAGACGATATTTCAACTTTTTTATACCATCTGAATAATACGATTTCGGGAACCTCTCAAAATACGCGTTAGTTTCGGTAATCACTTCTTCGTTAGAGCTGAACCTTTTTCCTGCGAGCCATTTTGTCAAGTTTGGAAACAGGAAAAACTCCCTAGGAGCTAAATCTGGACTATAAAGTGGATGATCAACCAATTCGAAGTGTATTTCACGTAATTTTAGCATCGTATCTAATGCTGCGTGAACCGGTGCGTTGTCTTGAAGAGAGAGCACTTTTTTCTTCTTTAAATGTGGTCGTTTTTCCTTGATTGCATCATTCAATTGATCCAATAATGTACGATAATACTTTCCTGTGATTGTGGCTCCCTTTTCAAGATGATTGATGAGCAATATTCCGAGTGCATCCCAAAATACAGTGGCCATAACCTTGCCAACCGATTTTACTGCCTTCGCCTTCTTCGGAGCACTTCCACCAGCTTCCACCCATTGTTTCGATTGGTTTTTGGTTTCAGGTGTATAGTGGTGCACCCACGTTTCATCAACAGTTATTAATCGACGCCAAAAATCAACAGGATTACGCTTTATCATGTCCTAACACCGCTGTGAAGTGGTCTCTCGAACTCGTTTTTATTCGACACTGAAGTACGAGACTGTAGAAGATTTTTTTTATTTATCAAAAAAAAACTTGAATTTACTTTTCTGTAATGTTGTTACATGTCGCTTGTTTATTTTTCCATTTTCTTTTTCATTATAGCTGCGGGTAAAAAAAAGCTACAGTCCTTAAAATTTAGCTTGATTAAAATGACAGCTGTCAAACTCATGTCAATAGTGAAGGGAAATTACTGATCACTGATCATATACCGATCAAATCGATTTTAACAGTTTTTCATGCAAACAAGAAACTCTAGTTTTCAAAAATTGATATAAAGTGCAAAAACAAGCCTATTATAGTGTGTTGAATACAATTTTTCACCAAAAATAAGACAATTATGCTTTTTTCGTGAACATTATCAAACAAACTATTTTTTTATTCTATCAAATTACATTGATCAATTTGAAACATCTCAAACGTTTTTGCAAAATGATGTAACCTTGTAAGAACGTCGTTAATAATTAGGTTTATTTTAGTATTTTTTTTTAAAGCTGATTTATGTTGATTTATATGTCAAGCATTGTACCAAAAATATAAATTAACATACAATGATTTTTCGTGTGTCAATGTAAATCACTCCTCAGACGTTACTACAAAGTTATGTCGTCACTTTTTCCGACAGCTATCATTCTAATCATGCTATATTTTAAGGACTATAGTAACAAAATAAAGACATAAAATGTAATTCAAGTTGGCATAAAGCATAATTTTGGAAAAATATCCACAAAGACTTACACCCTTTCAGCCTTAAATTTAGGTAGTACAAATTATGACAAAGAAAAAAGTACCGTATTTTGTTGACGATAAGACGCATCGGACTATAAAACGCACCCCAAGTAAAAAAGTGGGTCTTATGGTCCGTAAAATACGGTACATATCCTTGTAAATTAGCCCGCAAAAGTGTATTTATTTTGATCAAATAAAATAATTTTATACAATAATGTTTCTAAGGGTTCTGCTGGCGCTGGCCCATCAGCTCTTCAGGGGACTCCGACATCACAGCCACAACCACCACATCCTGTGAGTATTTTATCTAATTCATTTGTCTATACTGTGGAAGTGTGCCGGACTCCAAATCGGAAGGTGCGAGGTTCGAAGCCCACTCTACCACAACTTATTTCTCGTTTTCTAATGCGGGTATTTATGATTAACCAAAAATGCCCCCAAATTGAAATATTTTCGTAAATTTACATTGATTAATTATAAGATTTACGTACCTTATGTTCAAATTTGACCCGGAATTTGTTAAAAAACAATATTATCTCAATTATTTATCAATATTTATTTTATCCCCTTCAAAGTTATCACCATTAGATGAAAATAAATTACCAGTATTTCGAGCGGCTTCTTTTAAATTACAAATTCCGGGTCATATTTGAACATAATGTAGGTATATGGTATGTAAATCATAAGATTTACATACCTAGGTAAATCATAAGACTTACATACCTAGGTAAATCATAAGATTTACATACCTAGGTAAATCATAAGATTTACATACCTAGGTAAATCATAAGATTTACATACCTAGGTAAATCATAAGACTTACATACCTAGGTAAATCATAAGATTTACATACCTAGGTAAATCATAAGACTTACATA